>NW_006239553.1:102900-135740 GCF_000226075.1 Solanum tuberosum
TTTAGTACTACATAAATTGAGAAAGAAGAAATGACCTCTATTATTTGAAAATGGCGTAAAAGTATTACAAATCATACAATAAGAATTAACAATTTAAAATTTTAAAGACTTTAATGCTTTATACTTATTCTATTTCCACTTTGGACAAAAATATCCTCCCAATATGCATATTTTTTTAAACAAAAAGTGGGACCCATTATTGATGTATTGAAGGATGCTTTGGTAATTTTCCTATGATGAATTCGTTTTTTTGTTGTTTAATCTTTTTTAAATAATTATATAAAATATTATAAATCACAATAATTATTTACTTAAATATTCAAAAGATATAAAAAATATGTAAAAGGTCTGATTAACTCTTCAAATTTTATCGGTGACACATAAAATTGGACAAATAAAATAATATATATTATTTGAAAATTACTTAGAAAGTACAATAATTTACAGTAATTAACAATAGAATATTTTAAAGACAAAAAAAAATTGAATTGAATCTCGAAATTTTAATTAGTACCACATAAATTGAGAAAGAAGAAATAACCTTTATTATTTGAAAATTGCGTAAAAGATATTACAAATCATACGACAATAATTAGCAATTTAGAATGTTAAAAGAACATAAAAAAATTTTTACCATAGTTAACAATAATTAAAAATTTAACTATTTAAATTAATATTAAAGTTTGATTAACTCTTTAATTTTGTCTTTGTTCACATAAATTGAACAAAAAATGATACATATTGGGCCCGTGCTAGCACGGGATCCGATGTCTAGTATAAAGTATAAACTAATATAGTTTGCGCATTTGCGAAGAAACTGTATAGAAATTGAAGAAGTTTTGATAATTTTTTTTTTTTATAACTATGAAATATAACTTAAAAAATTTAAATTGCATGTCTAAATAAAATTTGAAGTTGATTTAACGGACTACAAACTTCATAGGTAAGGAAGAAGTTGAAATGTGTCATACTAATATAATGACCGTCTAAAATGTAGTATAAGAATAACAACTTGTGTCTATTTGAGACTCCTAATTGATTTGCTCAATGTGACAAAGCTGGAAGCGACTGCTGTTTTAAAATTCAACCACGTATATACCTAAACCAAAAACGAATCCTTCTTTCCATATTCTAAAATTGATACTCCCTCCGTTTAGAAAAGAATGACCTAGTTTGATTAGGAACGAAATTTAAGAAAAGAAAGTTAATCTTATGGTTCTAATTAAAGTTATATCAAATGTACCAAAATGCCCTTTAATCTTGTGGCCTTAAATATGTCAAGTGGAAAGTTAAAGTTAAAGTATTGCCAAAAAAAAAAGGAAAGGATCGTTCTTTTTGAAACAGATTAAAAAGGAAATTGAGTCATTCTTTTTTAAACGGAGGGAGTAAATATTAATGTTTGTCTGCACCAATAGAAAGTCGCAAAAGTGCCACGTGTTCGGAGGAGAATGCTTATGACCCTACACGCTAAATGTAAAAATATCATTGAAAAATTCAGAACATGCACCTTTATGCCTACCTCTCCAAGAAAAGTGGAGAAAATAGCCAAAATAAAGGTCACACACATTATTATTATTATTATTTCACTTTACGACAATACTAACTAATATGCCACGAATCTTCTGCACTCTTTTCAAATTGCATATATAAATATGAAATCTTGCTCAAATGGAGAAAGAAAAAAAAAAGTAAGAGAGAAAAATAAATAAAAGAAGGTGAAATTAATTAAAATGGCGGTAAATGGTAGATTGTTACGTACCTCTAAGCAAATGGGGTTACGTGACAACAATGGTGGCCAGAATCAGCAGCAGCAACGTTGTTATTCGTTGATGAATAATTATTCGTTAAAGTTTAAGTGTTTAAACAAAGGTGGCCTTGTTGGCGGAGCAGAGAAGAAGACAGTAGCAACTAAGGCTGTTGGTACTGCGGTTGTGTCTGAACCAATTACGACACAAAATTGGAAGATTTCAGATCTAAGTTTAATCGCAGATAATAATGTATCAGATCTGATACTTCAAAACTTGAAAAATTTACTCAAACAAATGCCGCAGAAATTGCATCACTTACAGTCTTCCATAGAGAAGGTATGACTTTTCTTTAATTTTTCGCCTTAATTTATAATTGCTCACATGGTAAATATGATTTGTGTAAACACAGTGTTGATAAGTCTTTAAAAGTTATAAAATACGTAGTCGAATTATTCCAAATATTTCAGCTGGAATAGCTATGTACTTTTTTTTTTCTATTCACTCATGATCTGGTGCGAGACTAACACTGATCCAATAATTACGTGACATATTTAATTTAATTACATACACTCCTATCTAATATTTTTGTTCAGCTCAAGTTTGTTTTTTATTCCTTTTTTCTGATTGGATATTGGAACTCTGTTTTGCAGGGTATTTTGGATTGCCGGTTCTTCAGTCTTTTTGCAGTCGCAGGGACATTGATTGGTTCATTATTATGCTTTATCGAGGTAATATATTAGTAGTACTAATTACTAGTATTATTATTTTATCATGAAGAAATAATTGATTTTATGCAATTTTAAGACTAACAAATTAAATAAATATTCTCATTATTGCAGGGCTGTTACTTAATCATAGAGTCATACGTCCACTATTTTATCGCACTCTCACATAAGTCAGACCTTGGACATGTCGTGCAGCTATTGATCGAAGCTATTGGTACATTTTCCCTCTCTTAAACGTTGAAATTAATAATCGAGAATTGAATGAACAAGTGTTTATATTATGAGCATAAAGAAGTTAAACTGTAATTGAATAACGTTCTTTTTTTTTTTCTTCAGATATGTTTCTATTGGGGACTGCTATGCTTACATTTGGAATGGGATTGTATGTCATGTTTGTGGGATCAAGAAATATTAATGTTAAAAGAGATGATCAAATGTCAGGCAAAAAGTTGTATTATTTTCAAACACTTCCATCATTGATGGGAATGAAATCAGTAATGCAAGCCAAATCAAGAATAGGACATGCACTTATAATGTTACTTCAAGTGGGAGTATTGGAGAAGTTCAAGAATATACCTGTAGTTAATGGATTGGATCTTGCTTGTTTTGCTGCTGCTGTTTTTGTTTCCTCCATATGTGTCTTCATTCTTTCTAGGCTTGCTGTCACTAACACAAAGGCTGGAAACTAAGATAATTCATTTGTAACCAAAAAAATAGGTCTGTATACTAGTCGAAAATTAGGACTTGTTATAGTTGACCTTATTATTAAATATTCTTTCAATTTGTAACAATTAAAATACATTTGTTCATATCTGTTTTTGTATATTTTTCGAATCAGTAAATGAGTTTCTGATATGGTCCCCAGTTATGGATCTAGTTATGAGACGCTGCAAGATAAAATCTGAAGTTTTCTTTTTTCTACCTATGGTGCTGGTTTGTTAAGAGAGAACCTGCAATCTCTTGAGTTTGAAGTACTTTTCTGCTTATCATTTCACTAAATACAAATAACATTAAATACAACACTGGTGGATTAACCACCCATCTGAAAAACAAGGAAGTAAAAATAGGAAAAACAAGTAACTAAAAAGCTGTAGTAATTACTGCAAACAGAAATAAAAAATAAATAACTTAATTTCCTTAAATCTTCCATGTGTAAAACATTGGTAGACTAAAAGGGGTGCTAACAGTTTCATTGTGTTGTTGATGCGGTTGAGAGTCATGCAGTTTCAAGTTCAAATTCCAACGGAGACAAAAATACTAGTTGATTCTTTCCATCCGGATACCACGGTCATCAAAAGAATAAAATAATAACTTGAGTTGTTGACACTATACAAGGGGGGTTACTTGTATAGAAATGTTACTCACTCTAGGCACAATTAAGTAACTAAATATCCAGTGAAATACTTTACATAATAGTATACAGCAAAATCTGCACTAATTCAAGAGAGCTAAACTTGTGCTTCACATTTGATAAAACTCACCACAATTTTAACAGTGTGTACGTAGACCAACAAAAGAATTATAAATAGGTTAAAAAAAAGACATCCTAAAGAAGGCCAGTTTGTTCAAATGCACAACATACCATCACTGCTTTTTTCTTCTTCCGTTCGATGAAACCTTCTCGGGCTCTCCCTATACCACCAGGGCTACGCAAAAACAGTGCCCTTTGAATTCTGAAGAATAAAGAGGAATATGCTAATCCTATCTGATCTCTCTCTATTGAATGTCATCAGCACATATCATAGAGGAAGCAAATATGCTCGAAACTTGGAGAAAGCCCTGAGTGTTCTTGTTTCAGCTATCCTTTCTTGAGCAAACCATAAATATACATCAACTTGTTAGAGGCTTTGCTTTTCTTATGTGGCCCATGCTATTGACGAGATCCTTGCGTGTACAAACAGGAAACATGTTGATATTCCTGAATTCTTTGAACCGCCAAAGGACATATGGAAAACTCAGTTGATCACGGGATGTAAAGCGAACCACCTCATTAAACCATAGGCACATGAGCAGGTTAGTCGATGGTGTGTGCTCTCTCACAATAATTGAAGCCTCAGATAGAGCTGCACCGATATAGTGAGTGTGAGAATGATTTACTGATTAGAAAACAATCTTCTCATTTGAGCAATTTTGGAATAGCAGTACTATAAGTATGCAGTGGATAACAATCACGGTATATGCTTCATTTCAGCTGACAAGGAAAAGAGAAATTCTACCTTTTTTCCCATTGAATCTCTTATCCTCAGGGAGTCCATCTTGACGGTACTGAGCTATCTGCACGGCCACTTCCTCTGGAGTGGCCTTATTTTTCTTGACAACAGCCTTTGCCTCATCATACACGCTACTCCGAGCTCCATGTTCTGAGATTGCTAGTACAGAGTTTGAACGCCAGAGCAGAGCTTCCAACACACCCAACGGATCCCTCCTCAGTTGGGATTTTGAGTCTACCCAAATGGAATATCTAGAATTCGGAAAGAGACGATGGGCCAGCATCTGATTAAATTAGACATGGATTAAATACTTATAAATCATTTAGGTAGTAAAATGTTCACACTCGTACTAATTCAATCCTCGTACTTTTAAATCTTAAGATGTATTAAAAGACAACAAATTTTCTTTTCCAGACATTTCTAATCTTCAAAACTGATTCATCATTCCGATTTGCTTCATCACACTTCACCTTTGTAAGGCACCATATTTCTTGACGACTCATGGAGAAGAATATTGGGAGTAGGACAAGATCACCAGAAGTTCCACTTCAAGTATTAGGATATGTTCATTGTAAAATGGAAAAGCATACAAGAAATTGAGGGATCAGGCGACAAGCATACCTTTGGGATTTTACCATTCAACCTTTGATCTGTAAATGGTAGATTCTTAACAAGGATGATGCGCCACTTTCCGATATAACGGTCATCGCCAACTTTATGGCCATCTGCCTCTTGTGATGCAAGTGTAATTTCATCCCAAAAAGCCACAAAGCAAACCTGCATCATTTAATCCAATGACATATATTAATTAAGGTGTCCTGCACCACTTTAAATCCCCAAACCCAACTACATTGTGATAAAGTGCAATTTTACATAGTGTAAACTAAAGACTGGAAATCAATCATGAGCATTAACATCCCAAAAAATAACCTTCTTGAGAGATGACTCTGACATTCCTATAGGTTGATAGAGATCATCTCCACCACCAAATGCACAAGTTGACACCACAGCTTTGCAGGATTCCATATAACTTCTATCTTCAACAGAAATCCTAAAGCCTCCTTTATTACTGTAAAAACCACAGTGGATGGATGCATCCGCTCCTTTCACCTGAGATAATGCTTAAGCAAATTGTCAAAAGAAGAAGAAAGAGAGATACATAAATCATTTCATAGATAAATAGGTGATCACCAAAAAGCAAGACGCAGGTCGACAACCTTAAAACTTTCATCCCTTTGCTTAAGAGATTGGTTTCCTGTGAATAAATTAAATCTTGACGCCCCCGAGTGTTGCTCAAATGACATACCATCATCTACAGAAGCAGGATTGGCCTCTGTGATGTATACCACCCGTTTAATAGGATCGGCAGGTACTTTATCCATGGGGAAATCAAGATGCTCAAGCTCTTCAGTTGGTAGTAACTTCAAGCAAGCTGCGAGATCCATGAATTGTTACACAGTATTGAAGACAATGGGTCAAACAACATAGCACTTTGACAAGCATGTAAAATATCTTGTATATAAGAAAAATCACTATGTAATTAACCACAAAGGAATGCTGAATACAGTAGTTTTACCCGAAGAGAAACCAAATGATCTGTATTCTGTACCATATGTCAACTAGATCATTTTAGCACCAAATTTATGATTCTTTCAATATCTTTGATTCTCATATATTAACTCCTAGTATCATTTGGATTTGATTTTCTCGTGATTGATAGAGAATTTGACAACAGAGTCATTTAGTTCTACTGCAGGGTCAGGATATAGCTTGAGATTGGTTCATTTAGAGGGACATCTACCTATGATCCTCCTCCATGGGTTTTGCCATAACCAGGACATTTCGTCCAACTCCACCGAAAAGGGGCATCTTAACTGAAATACCCATATCCTTCTTCCCCTTTCCGCACCCTCTAAAAATATATTTTCCTCATTCGTTTGTTTTCTTCTAGTAAAATCATGTGAATAGTTAGGTTAGGTGTTCAATTGAACATTTTTTAGGTGCCTCTTTGTTACGTGATTATTCATCCTTTGGAATTAGGCATGCAGTAGCAAATCAGGATGATTGAGCGGTCATGTTTCTGACCCCAAATAAGGAGATACCTTTTTTTTCTCATTTTCATTTTGGCAAACCTAACACCTAAACCCCACTACCTGGGAGGATTAAATGGTGGCTTTCCCACTCCCCGCATCTCACATGAGCCATAACAATGATTGGATTTTTCTTTTTAATAGTTCACTTTTGCTTCGATCATCTGTACACAAAGAAAAGCTAGTTTGCAAACAAACTAAGCTTTATTTACTCCCCTTGTATTTAAAATCTTTACCTTGAACACATGTTATTCTGGAAGACTTCAACAACAGAATTGTCTACACTTTAGTCAACTTGCTTGAGGTTTGGGATCCTAATAACAGTATATTTAGGGTAAGCAGAGAATAGAGACTAAATCCAATTGTCATACCCTTAAGAAAACTCAGTTGCTAGCCGAATGAAAAAAGTAATCCTTTAGCTGCCTCAGATGAAACTACCTAAAGGGTTGGTAATGAAAGGTGAAGAGTCCTATTGGCATTTATGAAGGGGCAGGGAATTTTTACTGCTATCCGTGTTTCCAAGAAATGCTTCCCTTAACATGTTCTGGCTGGCAAAGGCTACAGACTTTTGATAGATGCAGTACCAACCAGTTCCATCTGGCTACTTGATCAACAAACTCCTTTTTGTACAAGTACGAGTAGAGTCTCTTTCTTGTAAGAACAAAGCAAGGTTATTTAAAACACAAGGAAGTGTACATTTATCAATACCTTCACATTGAAACATGCTTTCGCATGGGGAATTTAATCTTCTCAATTTTGAGTACAGAGCAAAAAGTCTCTCCAAAGCAAGTACCAAATCTCCATGTACATAATCAAAACAATTTTTTAGTGTTCTATTCATTGAAAACACATTTGTATTATCAGAAAGATAGTGTCGTATTCAAAACAAACTTTTTAGTTTTCTATATAGAACAATATCCCAACGATCAGCCCTCTTTTCTGTTGAGGTCTATCCTGCAGAGGTACTCAAATTGGATCAGTGATCAATTTCTAGCTTGGGAAAGTCCAAGGGATATCATTTCGGAGTGGAAGATTCTGAATAAGGCAACTGACATAGTAAGGACCAGATTTTTATCATTGTACTTATACCTAGCACAAGATTCATCAATTTATAGATATAACAATCAGTAACATTCAGAGGTTCTGATCAGATACTGGACCAAAGACTACAGATATGCATATTTCAAGCAGGCCAATCCTAAAATACCTATACGCCGTGAAATTCAATAAAGCAAGTAATGTGCATCATTCAGCATAAACTGATATCGAAACAGCAAAAAGCAATTAGGCACTTAGATAATTTAGATCATATTGCAAAAACTTCTCAGGAAAAAAATAAAATAAACTCACGTTCTCTAACTCCATGGACAACATGAGTCACTAGATCCAGGCGATTCAAGTTCGTCGGCGGTTTCTTCTCAACAACCTTATTAGTTTTATTTCCAGTCACCGGATTCGAATTTTTAACAACCGAACTAGGTCTTCTTCCAATTCGAGAGGCTTCAAATAGGAGAAGACCTGCTGCAAGTAAGAATAGCAGAAAAGGCCACCACCTGAGGAGCTTTTTCAGGACAATATGAGAGAAACTGGTTTTGCCTCGGAGGCCAATTTTCTTTCTCTTCCTTCGAGCTCGTGCCCTAAGCTTGTTGACAAATTCGTCGGGCTCGTCGTCGGAGACAGCAATAGAGACACTGTTGTTTAACATCGACGACGACGACATTGAACGGCGGCGACTAGACGGAGATTTAGCAGTGCAGCCGGAACGACGTCGTCAGTAGCTTTCTGTATGATCCTTGATCTGCTAATTTTTTTTCTCAGCATAGTATTAGCTGACCGACGCATTTATTTTTTACTTGTGGAGTAATTTTCTTTTTGCTTCATTAGCTTTTTTTTTCATTGTTTATTCCACAAACTTTTTAACTCTTATATTAAAAGATAATTTATTTATTTAATTGTCCATTTTAACAAACAAGAAAGGTTTTTTATACTTCCCTTGGTATTAAATAGTCACATAAGATGACAATCAGTAGTAACCAAAATCAAATTTAAAGTTTTAAAATATTATTATAATATTAGTAAAAAATACCTTTAATTATAATTTTTTTAAGAACGGTGACAAATCAACTAGAGTCAAGTAAAATGAAACATAGAAAGTATAAAACAAGTTATAAGTAAATAAATATCATATAATTGAAACGGATGAATTACAATTTTTTCATGTATCCACTTATAAGCAATTGTTTTCGTAAATTCTATTTGGTTTATGCATGGTTCTCCAAATTTCATGAATCAAGGAGTTAAAAAATCTAATACAAACTTTGATTCATATTTTTCATAGAGAAATCTCTGATCAAGGATAGACCAAGAGCCCTTTTGCATCATATCTAAGGGACTCCGGTCGGGGGTGAAGGCATCATTGAGAAATTCCGTTATGCCGTTCACCTGCTGCATGTATTCGAGTCCTAGGTGGCACGATTACCTCTCATAGCAGGTGTAATACATTTCACTTCAAGTGGCTTAATACAAAACAAGATGATTGCTTAGATGACAAACATCCTTTACGTTTCAATCTTAAAATTGTAATTTGAATCACCAAAATAGCAAAACTAAATTACTAGTTTCGAATTACCACTTTATCGACATCATAGAAAGAGTGTTTTTCATTAGAAGTCTGAACGAAAGTAGTCGAGACTTTTCTATGCTATACGATACTTAGGGTTACTGCCTTATCATTGATAAGACTTTAAGAAAATATTGAAGATAGAATGTTACTCCCTATGGCCTCTTGGACAGAGATTTTTTTGTTGCTTTTTTTCAAAAAAAAAAATATTAAAAAAATTGAAAACTTATTTGTGTCGATTATTCATTCTAAACTTGAAAAAACGAGCGAGAAAAGAATATAATTCAGCCATAAAGTGTCATCTCAATGTGGTGGAAGTCATCATTTTGACTCTGATTATCCCCAAGTGTAATATGATTATTTTTTTCTAGTTGTGTTTGCATCCCGGCTGTTGTTCGATGATGGATAAGGGATTTATGACATTTACATGACGGTAATGACATGATGCCTGTAATTTTAGAGTGAACTCTAGACGAATATGAAACTAATAACATTCTTTTTTTAGGGGAGCTACAAAGATAGTACTCCAAGCAAAACCAAAACTAACCTTTTCTTTTTACTATTAACTAAAGAAATATTACATGTTATTCTAAAAAATTTAAAACTTGCATCAACTAAAGATGAGCTCTTGATACTTATGTTGTTGAAGTTTTAATCGAAACTAATTAGAGAGTACGTTAAATAACACTTCCCCAATTGTGAGATTATATTTAATATATTGTTATTATACGAAAGAACGTAATACTTTTACTCCTAATTTAAATTTTCAACTCATTTGATAATCTCGTGCTCATTTTTCATTTACAGAAAAAGAAAGCATTGGTGCAAAATCTATTCTACATTTTGCATAGTTGATTAAATATGTTTAGGCTTACTCTGCCTTTACTATCTTTCTTGTAGGAACCATTGCAATATTCTCATATTCCCACATCGAAACAAGCAAATAAATCAACAGCTGAGAGGAGCCTTAAAACGCAAAACCCATCAACCAGTTAAAGCATACCTTTCTCGGCCTTTTGGCTAAGATCAAGTGTAGTATCTGTTCTTATCAGTTTAATATCTGATATGTGAACCATCGGTTCACACGATATTAACTCAATTTTTTAAGGGGGAAGACCCATCAAAGTAGCTTGCTACTTGGGTCTTCACGCGTCGCCTGGGTGTTGCACTACAGCCCAGGCCTGGCACACCCCACCAAATCAAGTTCAAATTTGTAGTTCTGGTAAATACTATGTTCAAATTTACTTGTCAAGGCCTACCTCCAAAGAACTCACATTGAACCTCTTCTTTTGTTCCAAATAATACAACCTAACTATACTAAAAGCTAAGAATTGATTTGATTGATAATGTTACAAGAAGTTAAAGTTTGGAAGCCATCAATGGAACATTTCTCACAAAAACGACGCCATCCAAATGATCAAAGTTTGCAATGTTTCACTCAGCAATGCATGACATTTCAAGTTAGGAATGCAACCTGCATTGTTTTCCATGTCTTGAGATCGCGCTCTATAGTAAAAGATGCATTACACACCTACCTATAGTTCTGATGCTTTTTCCACACCATTGGATCTATAACGAACTATTGTATGAGTTGCTTGTTGTAGAGGAACTAGCAAATCGTTGTCAATGCACTCGTACCTGGAAAACAAAGCCAAATTGAGTAATGAGCAAGATATGTACTTGGCGCTGCTGCAAATTAGATGTAATTTACACTCACAAGTTTTTGCAGAGGTCATCAGTTACTGTGGAGAGAGTAATAATCTTCATTCTTGTCTCAACAAGCTTATCTTCAGCATAGTTACCAAATGGCTCTTCCAAGAACATTGAAAGTCTTTCGATATTTGTTTCAAGTTGCTGCTGTTGATCCTCAAAAAGGTTCTGTTTTATTTCCCTTTCTTCTTTTGTTATTTCATTCGCAAACAGATCTCCAAAATAGTAGTATGCAAATGGATAGGAACAGGCGACAACTCGCCTTGATAAGGCGAGTCTATGGAATCCACTCATTGCCCAGCTGAAATCTTTTAACTGGAACTCCTTTGCTTCAAGGCTATGGACTTTATCAAGTATTTTTTTCTTCGATTCAGATGCTTCAATCTTCAACGAATCAATATGAGCCTTATAACGACGATAATAGTGAGTAAGACGCCAATAGTCCTCTACAGAATCTTCACTTTTCAAATGAGTTTCTTTGTATCTGCCACAAGTGTGACCTGATATACTATTCCATGTGTGCTCAAATCCAGTAGCTTCACCACAGAGCCAACTACGAAGAACAAAACAAATCATTTGCACAAATGTAAATTACAAGTAGAAAAAACTCGACTTCATAAGTCTTACCAAAATGGCTGTCCACATATACACTGTACCAGGTTGCATCCTCCATCCTTCTCCACAATTTTATGACATTTTGGGCAATGCTTGGTTTTCTCTGACAACCAATTGACAGTGGGTGCTTCATCGTCACACTTCTTAAGCCAAAGGTCCCACATAACACACGAACAAGGTGAGTGCAGTTCGCACGAGCAGTTAAAACAGAATTGCTGACCACATGCACATTCAACTTCACAGTACTCGTCATCCTCAACACGAATTGCATTTCCACAATGAGGAACACTAGGACACCATTTAACCCTCTTATTATCCTCGATATATGATTCCAGGATAAAACGATCAAACTTCTCCGCCAAATTAGGATCCTTTGCAGTGACTAGATCCCTAATCTTTCCTTCATCACATATCGCTTTGCACTTCTGAGCCATACATGTTACACGTCTACTCTTACCATCATTGATCTTTACTATGAAATACTCTGTCCAACCTAGGTAAGATAATGAGAAAAAACAACAACTTTTAAGCTACATCATCCGTATATAGGAGTGACTAGACTCATAAAGGATGAAATTCGATCAAAATGAAGGATGGTAGATGCTCACAATCATTGCAAAACCTATGATTGCATTCCATCAACGTCGTTTGCTCATCAGGGAAATCTTCAAAGCAAATTTCACATGTATATTCAGTTGAGGGGTCGGAGGAAGGATTGTCATTTTGCTCCTCTAGTGTTATACCAGCTTCTACATACAATCTTTCTTTCCCTCTTTCAACAAAAATTGCAAAGACCTTATCGACATCCCATTGATAATGAATAAGCAATGTTCGTGCATGATGTTCCTTCAGAGAAAGCAAGTCTACTACTCTCTGTAGATCTTCTTTCTACAAATTTTATAGAAATGATTCACATCTCTTGACACTAGTAAAAAAAATTGAAAATCGAGACAAAAGATGTGCTAACCTGTGCTGCTAAAAGGGATTCCTTCCTTATTACCTGCAAAATCCAGAAAAGGAGAACCAAATTATCACATTAAAATGACTCAAAACTACACACAACTTTCAGCACATTAAGTACCAAATATCACATAATTGAAAGCCCAATTTGCTTTCTCCGTTTTCGTCAATTAGTATTTGCATCCAAGACTCTCCATGCCATCATATAAGTGTTTTTTTGTAAAGTGTAAAAGAACTTACCTTATTACTATGACTAAATTAGAGAGACTCGTTTGCCATTTTACCAGAAGTTCACAACTATGGTCTAAAATAAGTCTTTTTTTTTTTTTTTGCAACTATAAATCATTTCATCAATGGCAAAATGCGAAAGTTTGAAGTTAAAACTAATATACTCCTTCCGTTTCAATTTCTTTGTCTGGTTTTGACTTGACATGTGGTCTTAAACAAGTCATGTGAGAAGTTAGAATCAAAAGTTGCCGAAAAGGAAAGAAACATTCTTTTCGAAACATACTAAAAAGGAAAAGTACGACAAACAAATCGAAGCAGACAGAGCAGAACTCAAGAACTTGACTTGATCAAAAGGAAAAGAAATAATTTTGACTATACCCTGCATGAAGGAGCTTTGCCACATGATAAATCATCATCAGATTCAGGTTCCGGGTCACGATCATAATCATCCTCGTATTCTCCATTATAGTATTCTTCATCACTGCCATACATGTCATCCATATTTATGAGAACCCCAAAAGTCAAAATACCTCAAAGTTGCAGAAAAATGGAAACTTGGAAAAAAATAAATTAGAATGGGATTTTGCTCTTCTTTTTTTTTAATTCGTCACCAATGGAAATGTTGGTGACAAATTTTTGGAGGGGAAAGCAAGTAACCCCTCCAAAAAGAGATAAAAATTTTTTTACTGTTATTTGTTTCTTAATGAGAAAAAAGCAGAGTGATTTTGATTGTTGTGGTATTATTGGCCTTATATAGTTTCTTTGTTTAGTGGAACTCCTTGGTCATTGGTTAACCATATAAAACTTTAAAATTAGAGTGAAGGTGGACCGTAAATCGTGTGGAGGATAAAGATAAAAAAGTAGAAGAAAAGGCGCTTAACCATTTAACTCAACAACTAATTCTTCCCTTTTAATTTTTTTTTAAATGAAGATGGTTGTGAAAAATATGGTTAAATGAAGTAGTGTTAATCATAAATTAATTATTATTATCGTGACATGGAAGTTTGGGGAGTAAAAGATATTGAGTTGGAACCTTGTCTTAAGCAACTTTTTTTTTTGGCATTTTTCTCAAATTTGTAGATAAAGTTTTGTCCCTAAATTGCGGCAAAAATGGATTTGGACTAAAAGCATTCACATTATGTGGGTTGGATATTACTCAATTAACAAGCAAGTATTTGGTTGTTTTCAACGAGTGGACAAAGGATTCCCCTTTTTTGGCACAAAAATCTCCAGAATTATATTAAACATTGAACAAGAAACTAAACTCAAGAAACACCTTCAACAGAACAAATTGTAATTCTGAGTAGGGACTAATACAAAATTTACAAGAAGCAATTGAGTGATGATAAATCTGAAACATTTCCTCATCTTAAACAGTCAAATCAGATCATTGATATGCTCTTTTTCCCCCAATCTGAGTCAATAAACCACCAAATCTGCAAACCAAAAGTAGAAAAAGGATTACAAACACAAATCTTGGCTTACACCTACGTAAATCCTCATTATCAGTTTTTAGCTTAATCTATCTTTAACTCACTACAGATATAACGTATGACGGTTTTACATACCTTTCTATCAAATGCTGCCACAGTGAGTAAGTACCAACCTGGACAGAGAAAGCAAATAAAATGCGAGTAAATTGCATTAGAAGCTCTCATACATGTGTCCTTCAGTGGAACAGCACACAAGGAAAAATAATATTCAGAGTGTAACCTCAACGCTTGGAAAATTGTGGACGCTTGCGAGCCTTCTTGAGACCAACTTTCTTCCGCTCCACAACTCTGGCATCTCTAGTTAGCAGACCCTCCACCCTCAATGGTTTTCTATGGCTCTCACTAACCTTTAGGAGTGCACGAGCAATGCCAAGGGAAATTGCTTGAGCCTGCCCAGAAAGACCACCGCCTTCCACCTTGACGAAAATGTCATAACTAGCCTCATATCCTAAAGTGGCCAGTGGAGTTTTCACATATTGAATCCACAATGGATTTCCTTGAAGATATTCCTGCAAATCATGACACATGTCAAGTCTCAAATAGTCAAAAGCAACAAAACAATGAATAAAAAGATAGCATAAAAAAGGATGCTGCCAGCGTTAATCAGAATGTTGATGACTTGCTTCATCGGACCTCGAGTATACAAAATTAGAGACCTCAATAATATTAAAAACACTCATGTGTGGTTCCTTATCAAAAAAATTATATTATAACACTCCTATTCACATAGCAACATCACAAAAGTGCAAATTTCACACACCTTTTGGATCTCGGGAGTTTATTTTTTTTTTATGACAAGGGAAACCCGCAGCCGCTACCCTTTGGGTACACACAGGGTAAAACCCCCGCTCCTATGCAATAGCTCGCAAACCACATAGGAGAGGTACCCCGCACTAGGCAAGCCCGGTTCGACGAGCTCGACCCAGAAGGCAAACACAACTTACTTCTTTATATTAACTTAGCGCATCCTACTTATCTAATTTGATTGTTCCTCTACTGCTATGCTTTTATTTATGGAACTTGAAACGGAGAAGTTGTGTTCCTCTCATTGTTCTGTTATATGCACCACTGATCCACAAAAATAGTTTATGCATGCATTTCCCAAGAAACTCAAAGGTATCAGTTATGCTTCCTGCTTCTATGTTCAATTTGCTTTTCAAGGCCAGATTTCCTACTTTACGATCTCTATACACTCTTAACAGAGTTGTCCCTCAATATATGAATTTCTTCACACAGAACATTATGAAGTACTATATGCCTTTCTAAAGCTTTCTATCTACATTGATTTAAAGTGACCAATTCAGCAACCAGCAACCAGCAACTTCTAAATAAGACACATGAGAATCATGGTCAAACCAGGTAAACCAATTGACTACCCGTGTCATATATGAAACTGAGCATCATATTACCTAATGCACATATTAGAGACCACCGGAACCTTTTTCAAATTACCATCTGAAATAACCTTTTATTTTTTCTTATCATTTTTTTCCCTAATGGCAGATAATTCCTCAGAAACACGGCATAGCTTCATGGCAAACTAGTTGGGATTGGCTATATGAAGCTTCTGCAAACATTCGGCTCTAATACATCCACTTCATCAAATACTAATCACTTTAGCAATTAAGGCACATTAGGTTCTCTAAATATCACATTTAGCTAGCGCTTGAGCATAGATTTAAAAATTTATCTTCAAATATTCACTCGGCCATGAAACTTGATCAGATATTCAAGTTCCCAGACACCGGCTCAGACCAATTTTGGGGTTTTGGGGACTTCCACTCACAAAAATTCCATTTTTTTTCCCAAGTAAAATGCATGTCCAAACACAACTGAATCAAAAACTCAATATTTTCAAGTTTCACCTTCAAAATCTGTTCAAACACACAGAAATCCTGGAGAACAATGTTATCACAAGACCTAATTTAACGGTAACGAGAACAATGCAATCCTACTTTCTGCAATTGTACTTGCCAAACTGAATACCCAATTATAAAAATGCAATTTTTATTGAGCAAATCATACATTAAGTGCAAGTAAAGAAGTGAGATTGAGGTAGACAAACACCTTAGCATCACGATAATTGATGATGATTTTTCCAGAACCTTCCTGAAGGACAACACGAGCACTTGCACTTTTACGTCTACCAGTTCCAAAAATAGGCTGTGCAGCGAAACCACCAGGAAGTCTACTTTTCACAAGCTTCAAAAGGTTCTCTCTCGTTTCCAATTCCTTCGTCTCCGGTGCTTCGGCAACGGAAGCTGACACAACGAGCCTAGGGATTTTGGAAGTGAGAGAGAAAGAGAATTGCTTCGAATGAGCAAGGGATACAGCATAGGGTTTTTGAGAAATCTGAGAAGAAAATGAAAGAGAAGCAAAAGATGAGGCGAGAGAAGCCACGGAAATCGCCATTTTCGACTCTCTCTATCTTCTTGGTCGATGTTTACAGTGAAGATTGAGTAATGGATAATGTAAAGGAAACGGGTAAAGGCCTGTTTGGGTAACCCAAATACATAAATATTCATACGTATTAGTAGATTATTATTACGAAATTGGTAAAAGATAAAAAAAAAAAAATGCGACAAAACTAGTTCTTTGACTTTATTGTTATAGTGCGTAAAGTGCATTAGTACTTTGTGAGAATTTCACAATTTTTTTATCAAGTATTCTGTAGTTATTTTTTATCAAGTATTCTGTAGTTAAATATTGTCCTTCGGGATGGCTCAGTTGGTTTGGAGGGTGGTTATCCACACGGATGACCCGGGATCGATCCCCCCTTAATGCCTCCTGAGTCGAGCCTGTCGCATAGGGTTTGCCTAGTGCGGTTTACATCCCCTGTGTGATTTGCAGGCTATTACACAGTGGGGGTTTATTCAGTGTGCACAGAGTGCTCACCCGAAGGGCAGAGGCTGTGGCAGAGGTTGTAGCAGCTGCGGGTTATCTTGGGGTTCCAAAAAAAAAAAAAAAATGGTTATCGACTTACCATACCATACAAATGGACATTGATTAAGTATGATAAATGATATAACGATTGTGAAAATCGAAAATCAAAATTAATCGAACTAAAGTTCTCAATGCCGTACCACATTGCACAATTGAAATTTCAAATTGTATGTATTAAATTGATAAGTCTTTTTATGTTAACAATGGTTAATATTGGTTCCAATTACTGCTACGATTTATCTTCCCTTCCTTTTAAATGCAATGTTCAAGTGGTCACGCTAAAGCCACTCTCTTGGTGTTTCGAATTTCACAATAGTGACTATTTTTCATAGGCAGAGCCAAACATTTAAGGCATTAGGATCCATTCTGAGGGCACATATTCAGATATAAGGATGTAAGAAAACAATACTGAGAAGCATTAGTTCAGCTATCTTCATCAAGACAATAATAACACATTTTTTAGAATACTTGTACCGAAGAACAAGACACAATCAGAGGGCTATCAACAGGACAAGTACAACTACGCAACTAGTTGAATTGTTCAGAAAAACCAAGACTTGTACGAGGATGTCTGAAAAGTTCACAACACTGAACGAACAAGTTCAGTATTATAATCATCTTTCTGCTACCGATCACATTGGTGCTTCCATTTCAGCAGACGGTCTAGCTTAGTTTCTACACTAGATGCTAAACTAATATAGTAAATACGCCTAGATCTTACTAGACCACAGGCTCCCCAGCTTATATATGCTATAAATTAAGGGTCAACGTAAACAATTTCAGCTTGTACAGAAGCTCTCCTGAAGCGAAGCAACTCTTTTAGCATCTCCCATGCACCGTCAGCTGAAGCTGGCTTGACTGTCATTCTTTCAAGAACAGGTGAATTTGAAAGCAGAAAATTGACGAAATTTAGCTCTTGTTTAAGCCCAGTTATACCAGCAATCTTAACATGCCTCAATTGATTGAACATACAATTCTGGTAATCCTCTTCCATAACACTGGCAACTGTTCTCAAAGTACTTTGTTCTTCTGTGCGTGCCTACAAAATGACAATGGCATGAATGTACAGAGCTTAAAGACAGTTCGGCAGATGCTGTGAAAAGTTTACATGCTGCAAAATAGGTTGGGTACATGAATATTATCCATGCAGTGAAGTATGTTGAAGCCAGTTTATGATTGGTCCTAATGAAGTTCAAGTGATATTTGAAACTCACCAACATCTCAAGCTCTTGTAGGTTAGGGGAACTTCTGAGAAGGCAAAGTGCTGCCAAACACTCATCCAAATGGTTGAAATTTATGCGTATTGAAAGAAAACTTAGCTCGTCACAAGGCGTAGGTAGTCTTCCTGGCACTTTATTGTCAGCCAGATACTGCAGACATAACAATGATTAGTATACATTTTCTCCAAAGATTGACAGAGTTTCTCCATTTCAAGCATCCAATAAATAATGCGGGGAGATAAACTTGGCAAAGGCATCCATTAGAGAAATTTTACATTTTAGTTAAGAAAATAAGAACAGTAAGGTTCTGTTAGGTTGGCACAAGATATATCATAAAACAAGGGAGGAATCTCTTCAATAGAAAACCCATTCCTAACAATTTTCCAGTGAATTTAAATGAAGACAATGACAGTGGTAGAAAGTAGTGGCAAGATGTGATGATGGTGTATTTTGAAATAGTAGATAACAAAGAGCGATTACAATTGTTTCAAATAAGGACCCGCGAGTACTAATGGGCAGTGAAAGTTGGAGATTCATAATAAAATATGAGTTGCACTGCAGGACACAAGTCATTTTCACATGGTAGTATTAAATGATTTGACCCTAATGATATTGCATTATGTTAGACAAGCAAACACCGCAAAGTAAAAGATCCAGCTCCATACTTTTGGTTGTCAAACATCATTTTATGCTAAATTTTACAGGAAACAAATGCTTGGGAAGAGAAGTTGCCATCAACTCTCTGGAAATCTACAATCATAGCACAAAAGGTAAGTATGAAGAATACCTTCAAGAAAAAGCTCTGTACTTCAAGCCTTTGAAGACGAGGCAAATGAGCAAAAAACTTGACCAAATTTCCAGCACTGCCTAGAGCAAGATTTTTGTCAAATCCAGGATTTACATATAGCCCAATAGAAACGATGGCAAGATTGAATGTGTTCATGAAATTGATGTCTTCAAAGACGCCTCCAACGTCAAAGAAGAGAAGATTCGGTGCATGGATTTTAAGATCGGAGAAACCCTCAAAATTCATCAGTGTAAGCCGCTCAAGTAAATGGCATCTCGATACGAGTTGCTCAAATGCATCCTGTTCCATAGTGATGTGCTGAAGATCGAGACTTTTCAAGCTTTTAAAACCACTGAATGTGAGAGGTGGTTTTAGAAGACAATTAAAAAGCTCCAAGTGGTTCAACTTTTGACAAAGATATATAGAAGAATGGAGTTTGTAGCGATGGCCTTTCCATATTTCCAGAATAAATTCCTTCACAGCACCCCTTGATAGAAAGAGAATCCATCTATCAATATCACATACCCCTTGAAGATCCCGATGAGAAAGCTTGAACTTGTGTATGGGACCAGAATGAAGTAAGAGAACATGATCAACAATGTTTACTATCTTATTTTTTATGAAGGTTTGGTCTTGGGATGAGATCAAAAGAGATTGATTGTCAAATACAAGGTTTGGAAGAGTAACCCATTTGTTTCTCCATTTAGTTGACAAGACACTTGTCCTCACAGCATCCCTAAGTGATAAATGGGACAGAATCTTGTCAACAATCTGTGCTGGTAAGTTGCTGATATTGTCCACCTCAAGTTCTGCATTGCAAAGGAAGTTGGATGGTATATGTTGCTTCTGCATAGTAACAAAGAAGAAGACATTCATCCAAATGAGAAAAATGTGTATTTTTAGTTTATAACATACATACATGCATACAAGAGTGCTTACAAAAATGCAAAGATGTCAATGTGACAACCCAAGAGAGAGAAATTATCACTGTGGTTTACTGACAAAGAACGACATAGGATAAGAGCACTCAGAGTTCTGTTTTTCTTTAAATGATGCTACTATAATTTGTGTTAAGAGAATAGTTACAGATATGCTGGCCAATTTTTGACCAATTATGAGCAATGTCTACGATTTAAGTAGTCATTTACTTGGTTATGCTCAAGGGGCAGGAATGGCCATTCGAACTCTTCTGAGAGAGGATTTCATCCACAAACACAGAGTTAAGGGATGGCTGATCTTTCACATCACCATTTAGCTATTGCAATTATTTTTCCCATTGTACAACGTCATCATGCAATCAAGGCCGAGTGTTTGATGTTGACCACTAAAATTGGGCCAGAAAATATAGTAAATTAACTGAAAAAGTAAATGCAGTACTTTACTCTGTCAAGCACTGTAGCACATAAATTGAAAACTAGGGGACTAATTATCGTCAAAAAATGTCGAAAGAAGCACACATCAGTGAAAACAATGAAAGAAAGCAAATAAAATGGTTCATTTTATCACATTACACAGTTACTATGAAAGAAGCACATGACTTACCATAACACTCATTTTTTTGTAATGAGATTGTAAAAGATGTCATGCCTCAAAGGTCCAAATAAGGCTCTTTTTGAGGATTTTTGCTGGTCCACCTGATTCATATAAAAGGGCCAAATGTAACAATATGCCACCAAGTAGAAAAACTTTTTAGCATCCATAGAGTAACAGAAGACACACCGCCACTTTGCATATCCATTCAACTGTGCTCTTTATTATTTTCCATAAGAACTGTGCATTCCTTCACCAACAAACTCGTATGGTCTAAAAATGTTGTGTAAGAATTTGTTAATATGTTGAACTCACCCATCATCAGAAGCAAACACTTTAAATGTGGTTTGAAAAGAGATGGTCTAATAACAAACTTCAACAATTAGCTAATGTATTCATCGCAGAGTTTTATAAGAGTTGAACGGATAACTTTTGAAAGAAATTTTCTGAATAATCCTTTCTTTAAAACCATGCAAACAGAAAATGTGTTTGGATAGTTGGTTTTGAAGATTTGTGAATGGAGAACACCCTAAAATAACTTGCTCAAGAAATAGCTTTTCTGAAGACTCCAAAAGAAACATATTTTCGAAAACTTCTTCCAAGATCTCAAAGAAACTTTCACAACAAACACCTTAGATATTTCTTTATTTAGTTGTAATAGGTGTGTTATGCTTGTTCTTCTACTAATTAAGGCACGGTCTTCAAGTGAATCATTTGATTTTGACACTTAAGTACTTCAAATCCCACTGTGACATTCAATTGATCAACATTTATGGATAATCCCTAACATAAATCGCAATTAAAAGCTTCCGAGAGGCACTAAATCAGGTAAAATCTTAACCCGAATGGGTGCTTACACCAAGACAATGAATATACACATATATCTTGCATATACACTTAGTAACACTTAAACACGGTTAAGTGATATGCATTTTCACTTTAACTTGCTAATTCTAAAGGTTAACTGTTTATTTAAGTATAAACACCCGATGTGGGTAAGTATTTACCATCAATCAGTGGCAGCTAGTCAATTGCAAGAACTTCTACTTATCCTAGAAACATAATGGGGGCACCTAGACAGATGCTTATAACATGGATAATAAAGTGGCGCACCTAAATCACTTTACAGAGAGCAGTGGTAGAAGAAATGAGTGTGGATCAAACAAAACAAGTTATTTCCCATAGTCCTCATCCTGTTTTAGCAACTAGCAGAATTTTTTAGCATCCATAGAGTAAACAGAAGGTACACATTCGCTTCGCATAAACATTCAAGCCATAGCTCCTTACTATTTTCCAAAAGAACTGCTTATTCCTTCACCACGAAAGCTGTATCTTCCAAAAATGCTGAGTTAGAATTCATTAGCATATTGAATTCATCCATCAACAGATGCAAACACTTTAAATGTTGGTTTGAAAAGAGATGCTCTAATTACTAATTTCATCAATTAGTTAATGTTTTCATTACAGAAATTTATAGGAGCTATTCGGCTTGCATGTTTAGAGATGATCTTGGAAAGAGTTTTCTCAAAAAATCTTTCTTTTTAAAACATGCAAAGACTAAATGTTTATGGATAGTTGGTTATTGAAGATCTGTGAGTGGGAGCACCCTAAAAACACTTCATAAAAAAATATTTTTTTTTAAAAAGTGTTTCAGAAGATTCAAAGAAACACAATTTTTGGAAAATTTCTTCGCAAGATTCCAAAAGAACTTCAGAAAAACAAAACGCCTTAAAATTTTCTTTATTCAGTTGTAATAGGTGTTGTGCTTGTTATTCTACTAATTGAAGCACAATCTTCAAATGGATCATTTGATTTTGACACTAAAATACTTCCAGTACATTGTGCCACTCAATTTATCAACATTTATGTAAAATAACAACAACAACAACAACATACCCACTGCAATACCACAAGTCGAATCTGGGAAGGTAAGATGTACCATACCTTACCCCTATCTTTGTAAGGGTAGAGAGGCTGTTTTCGACAAACCTCCAGCTCAAAAAAATGAAACCGAAGCAGGATTGCAAGAATAATATGACAACAAATCAGCAAGATACAAGGCAAATGAAGCAACTCGCAGCTTCCGACTGACACTAAATCAGTAGCAATTAGTCAATGAAAAGAAAGAGTAGCACTTAGACATCTGCTTATGACTCACCTAAATCACTTCACATAGAGCAATGGCAGAACAAATGGTTGTGGATCACGAACAAGTTATACATTAGAAGCTATAACCCTCTAATTAACCATCATTAATTCTGAAAAAAAAAACATTAGAATCATATAAATTTTCAACAATGTCTTACAAAACACATCAATAGCCCAAAAAACACAAACTTTATAGGGCTAATAACCTAGAAAATGAAATTAACACAAATAAGAAGTCAAAAAAACATCACCGACAAACACCCTTTGTTTTATAGACTCTATCAATGATTCAAATCACACCAAAATTAACCTAAAATGGAACTTCAACACAGTGGAGCAAGTAAAAAATTACAATTTTCTTGCTGAACAGCAAATTAGGGCTAAATCAGTAGATAGAAGAAGAAGAAGAATACCTTTGTTTTAGGCTGATGAATTTGATAAATCTGTTACGCCGGAAAAAATGGAAGCAAATGATGTGTGCACTACTACATAGCATAGTACTCCCCGTCCTGTTTTACCAACTGAGTAGTCATATAGTGAGTACATAGCTAATGTTCCGTATTCATATTGGAGTCGACTCAATTTGTTATTTGTATATATAGAATTCATTTTACGTGATGATTTTAACAAGTTATTTTTCATACTCAAAGTATTATTTGACATTTTTGATTAAGAATGAAGAAATTTCAATCATATCATTAGGATTTATATTGATTATAAATTATAATTATAAATACTAATAGGCTAATCTTTAATTTTTCGGGTTCATATTAAATGATGATGTTTTTAGTTTAAATTCACCTTTTGTTGTATTTATTGGAAAGTAAAAAGTGTAAAGTATTTAATTATACTTTTTGGTTGTATAAAAATCTTTACATCTAAAGAAAGATAAATTTGAATGGAAACAATTATCTTTATTTATTAGTATATTAAAACTAACTTTTTGCTTTTATTTATTCATTTTAATTATCTAAAGGAAGACATGTTTTTTTTCTTTCTATTTTACTCTTATTATATGAATTTTCCAAAATATTTCTCAATATTTTTTAAAATGTTAGTAATAGTCATGGAATCAGTGGAGTAATAGACAGAAAATAATTATTACATGATGTATTAGAGTTATCGAATATTCATCAAGAATATCGTATTGTTCTATACTACTATAATATATGCCAAGTTCCAACAAACAATAAATAATTGTAATGTAAGTTACAAAATTCTACATATTGGTACAATTGTAAACATAAAACTATATTTTTAACTTGGGTTGGATTATAACTTTTAACACGTTTTAGTTTTGCTTTACAACATTTTTAGGATGTAATTATTTGGAGCTTGATTTCATAAAAGACGTGCATCACTATAATTTTTTTATCAGTACCTCCTTAAATATGATATATTTTTATCTTAATTTTTTTTTGTTTTTTCACAGTCTTCATAGTCCACATTGGAGCTTCGATTAAATTTAGATCGTGCACTACATGACTCATTTAGGAGTGACTTCTAATAAAATTTTCTCCATACTCAGAGCTCAAACCTGAAACCTCTAATTAAGGGGGTAAAAAAAAAGGATGAAAGATGTTTTATGATTATTTTAAGATTATGTTATCTATGCATAATAACATTTACATTGAATTGTCAACTAGTTTTAAGAATGGTGAAGAAAAGGTAAGTGTACTAATTAAGTTTTAAGCCTAAGATCACTTTTACTTACTTGTCAATTGAATGAAAAATATATGTATTTTTATTGGTTTAGTTCGAAAAATTAAGAGATAATTAATTAATTACTTAGTTTCTAATTAATTGCCCTTATTCTTAATCTCATAGTATTTCTCAAATATTGAATTTATTATATTCAAATATTGATATCGTAAAATCATTATTCTATTTACTACTATTTCTTAAGAGTTATGTCAAGTCAATACCAGACAAATAAAAATAAGCGGATGGAATTTGTCAAAACTTGGGATAAAAATTGCAACTCAAAATATCCGTATATCATCCAAATGGATAGTCCGAAAGGCCCAAATGTAACAATTTGTCATCCTAGCCCACTTCTAACTTCATTAGGAACTGGATGGTCTTCATTGCTCGTAAGTCGTATTTACTTGATAACCATAAGTCATTAAACATAAAATAATTACACTTCTTTTATTTTTTTCGAAAAAATAACCTATAATTATTATAACTTTCTATATTGACGACGGTATAGTTAATTTTAAATGAAAGGTCATGTTAAACTAATAATCTTTCGGTGTGAAGAGTGCGCTACTATAAGTTGTTCGTTGCGCTTCAACCTAGAGTGATAACTTTAATTTTAGTTTAAAGAGGTTTGTTGTTGAACTATATAATTATTTTATTTAAATATTTTAATCGCTAGAGGAAATACATTTTTATTTAGTTAAAGCAAAGAATGTTCATACAAGCACAATACAAACGTGATTCTAGAGTTGTTGTACGTATGTATTCTCTCCATTTCAAAATAAGTATCGCTTTAAAAATAATAACTCAAAATGAATATCGTTTTAAAAATTCTAGATAAAAAATAGTATAATTATCCTTTGAGTATCGGTTTTAATGGCTATAATAGAAGAAAAAAAAGTACTGCTTTGATGAATTTGACTCTTGACTATATTAATTTTCAAAATTGAAGAAGGCTAATGAATTAACTTATGATAGCTTCTCACGTTACTCCACCCAAAATCGAACACGTGTCCTCTTATATTTGATTCCCCATTGACCTACCTACATTTATTAGATTTTGGAGGGACTCGAAGCAACAGCATTGAGACTCAAAGGTCGAATTTTTTATTTTATTTTTCATTCATATCCGGCTTTGGTACCACATTAAAGTCCGACTAAATTAAAATTCACATTAAAAAGTTTATATTATGGGGTAAAGTGCTTCCTAACAAAGGCAATTCCGTATTTAAGAGAACTCGAAAGTCAAACCTGAGACCTGTTGAATAAGAATGAAGAAGTATGTATTACCCCACCACAATCCTTGTTGATGACTCAAAGATCTAATTAATCTCTGAACATATATTATAACTCAACCACAAAATAATACTCAAAAAGTCAGAAGAGTATTTAAATTGCTCCCTCCTTTATAATTTGTATTTGTAGTTTGACAATATAGACATATTTAATAATTTATTTGTCATTATAAGTAATATTTTAAGATGTATTCTTTCATCGTATTAATATGAAAAAGTAGTCATTAATATACATCTAATTTGCATGGTCATGAAAAAGCTACTAGAGTTTTCTTGACCTTGAAGCTGTCATTACGAGTTTGTCATAATGTCGACGGCATCTAAACGTAACTCAATGAAAAATCAAATTCTAAACTAGTGTTTTAGCCATGAATTTCTTAATTAGAAAACATTAATATTGAAAACACTTTTAAATTCTACACGAATTATTAATTTCATCTCTAAATTATTGACAACCTTAAAATATACTATCCTTTGACTTGATTAACTGATCAGTTTTTAAATTTTTGGAATAATCACTCATAAAATTTCAAATTTCCAAGTAAAATATGCATGTATATAATAACTTTTAATTTCAAAATTTTAAATTTTCAAAATTTGTAATCAAACCATGATTAAAACGGGTCATGAAATTACTAAAGAAATACTTCCTATATCTACTTTTCGCCAAACCTTTGACTTCTTCTTCTTGAATTGAATTATATTTTCTCACCGCCCATTTATATATACTATATTTATTTATTATTATATATAGAGAGAAGAGAAGAAAAAAACTTTGATATCTTACAATTTCAAAACACAAAAATTGTGTTTCCCATTCAAGAACACTAGTAATACTCAATATTCAAGAAAACAACATTTTTTTTTTCTCAATGGAGGGACTATGTGTAAAGCTTTTTGAAGCATCAAGGTAATTAATAATTTTTCTATATATTTCCATTTTTGCTATATTATTATTATATAGTATTCTTTTAATGAAATTTAATTATTTTTTCTAAAGAAAGTACAAAATGAAGAGACATAAAGCTGAAGCAATAGGAATGGTAGATAGTTTTGAGGCAAGTCATGAAGGGATCAAAACTGTTGATATCCAAAAACGTTGTGAGTTCTCTGGAACTTCTCATCTTTGCATCTATTTCGTCACTTGGAATATGAACGGTCAGGTATGTACGTTCATTTTTACTTGTTCAGTTTAAATTTTGCACGTCCTTTAAGAAATAACGACCATTTTGTGACTAAGTAGCTCATTGCTAAAGGTATTGGATTAGAGATGAATATTGTTATTTATGAATCGTATAAATTATTTGTCTGTCGCTAATTTCTGTTTGTTCAGTTTAAATTTTGCACGTCCTTTAAGAAATAACGACCATTTTGTGACTAAGTAGCTCATTGCTAAAGGGATTGGATTAGAGATGAATATTGTTATTTATGAATCGTATAAATTATTTGTCTGTCGCTAATTTCTGTTTTCTTTTAAGAGTGAATTTTTGACAATTTTTGTGCATATATTATTTTTGTATGATGTGAAGGTACCTTGTGAGGATATAGCAAAATTAGTTGGTGAAGACAGAAAATATGATTTATTGGTGATGGGTTTGCAAGAAGCACCTCGAAACAACATTTGCAAGTTATTGAAGAACACATTGGCTGATACTCATATGTATGTATATATATCTATCTTTAATTTATTTAATTTTTACTTCTTTAGGAAAAATTTAAGTTATATATACCGATAATATACTGTATTTTTGCATTATCAACTTGTACCAAATAATCATTTGCTCAGTTTACTATTCTGGTTTGACATGTTAAAAGGAGTTGCTCTATGTTTCAATTTACTTGTTTTTTTTAAGATCATTTAAAAAAATGTTTCTTTCCTTTTTTTTAATAACTCTTTAATTTCAACTTTCTATTTGACATATTTATCATCACAAAATTAAAGAATATTTTGATTCACATTTCAATATCTTTGGCTTATAAAGACCACAAAATTCAAAAGTTACTTTCAAAATGATTAATATGTCGAATCAGAATAAATAATTGTTCAGGTTATATCCACTTTGAATTTAAGCACAAAGTCAAAATTAGACAAACAAAGTAGAACATACAAAGTACTTGTCATTGTAAGTTATTAGTTACGGTGATATAAAAGTTATTCAATCTAGTTCATATAATTTAAACTCTTGCTCTTAGTTTTCTCTATTATTCAAATGTATCAATTTTAATTTCTTTTTTTAGTAAATTAGTTTTTCTCAGGGTAGCTAGGTTGTATAAATGTTTTTGGAAATAAAGGAAATAAATTCAAAGACGATAAGTTCAAATATAGCAAGACAATAAAGAAGCATATCGACAATGACTAGTTACTAATATTGACGTGTTTTCCCTCTATTATTAAGTTTCAATTTCAATTTGTATTTTGTTTTTCATTCTAGAAAAGTCATGTTTTCCTTGATATTCGGTACTACAATAATTTTCGTGGTCATGTTTAAATTTCTAGGAAAAAACAGTACTAATACAGTACTAATATACATTGCATCTTGACATATAATTTTTATATTGTTACGATTCTTTCATCTATTCTTTTCAATATGATTTTTTTATTATAGTATTTTCTTTTCAAATTGTTTTACGTATATTGATGATCTTTCAGAAATAATTTATTTATTTTAACTGTGTATACACCATCTTTTTCAAACCTTATTTGTAGGGTTACGTTACACTAAATATGTTATTGTTGTGATTATACATAGGGCTATATAGATTTAGTTTTATTATGGTTTCAATTCAGCCACAAGATTATTATAAATCACATTTTTAAATAATGTTATCCGTAAATATTCTGACCTTCACTTATGTATATAACTTAATGCATGATATCTATATTTAAGTTAATTTTTATACTAATATAACTCTAAAATATTATAATATTTTTGACATTCTTTCATTAATTTTGGTGAGGAAGGCTTTTAGGAAAATCAGTAATGCAATCTGTACAACTCTATGTGTTTGGCCCCAAGAATTCAGAGCAATTTACAAGAGGTATAGTTTCTTAATTTCTTTTATTTATCCCAAGAATATATATTACTAAACTTTATTGTAATTGATTAAATGAGGTTATTAATTAATTAATGTATAATAAATGTGGTTTTATATAGAAGTAAAAGTGGATAAGCATGAAGTTGGAGGATTGGGTTGGTTAATCAGAAGAAAAAAAGGAGCAGTGGCTATTAAAATTAGCTACAAAGGCATACAAATGGTTTTTATTTCTTGCCACCTCTCTGGTAAGTTCCCTACATCTATATATATATCCTTTATCATTAATCAAACATATTGATATGTTCGGAATATAATTAAATAATTTTAAATAAAAATATAGTACTCTTTCTAATATATTTAATTTAAAACACTCGCTGATTGATGTTTCATGTCATATAAACAAATGGAATTTTAGTTGTACACAACTCCAATCCACCTTAGATGTTTAGCGACTCTTTTCTTTATATACTTATTACGATGGTATTTGTCTAAACACAAATTTTATTTTATTTTTAAATCATATAAATTAAGATAGAGAGTATTGGTCAAACAACCCAACCAAAAAACCTTTTGACTCATCTGCCTTCTCAATATTTAGATTTAAATTAACTTGTATATGCTTTATATTCTTTGTATGTAGAGTGGTAGCTAGGTAGGTAAAAAGATTGGACCCATAATGGACCTAATTGTAGAGTACGTTGACAAATATAATAAGAAATACTCTCTTCGTTCTTTATTAATTGTTCACTTTTTCTACATTCCTTCTCTCGATTTTGTAAATTAATAAGTAACTAGGATAACTATTTTTAATAATGTGGACACTTAATACGGACGACACTTAGGGAGTATATTTTCATTAAAATTTGTTTTCAAATTCATTACGCAATGTTGGTGACACAAAAATTCAAACTGTATAACTGTCTCCACTTTTCTGGGGCCATTTTTAAAATAGTTCCAGCATACGTATATTGCCCACTAGGCCCAATGTAAAATATATCTTTGGGTCATTTGCACTTTTGGCCTTATTTTGTGTTGATCTTTAACTTTTGCCCCTATTACAAAACAAGTTTTTCACGACTTAAGTTAATATTTCATATCTTAATATCCTTTATATACGACATGTCTTTAGTTTCTAAAGAACTTATGCCTCATTAGATGTAACTAGTTCGATTGCTAAAGGGTAAAAATAAAATAAAAAAACAGGTCATTTGAAAGACAAAACGTGCAATGTTATGTGTGTATATATAATTCGTATCAGCTCAGAAAAGTCTAATTTTGATTATACGCAATTAATCGATTCAATTTTACGTTTTGCAGCTCATGCTCGTAATGTAGAAGAGAGGAATTTGCAGTTCAAACATATATCAAATTCACTTTTCTCAAAGAATAGGAATCCTTATGCTAAATCAGCACAACTTACTGTATGGTTAGGAGATTTAAATTATAGACTCCAAGGCATAAATTCCTATCCTGCTAGAGATCTCATCCATGGAAATCTCCACCAAGTATGTATATTTATTTTTACGAATTTAAGTTATACTATTTTATATACACTGACAGTATAAAAATTTGAATATTTTGTTTTGACTAATATTGTAGATGCTAACTAGTAAAGATCAACTTTTACAAGAAGCAGAAAGAGGAGAGATTTTTAATGGTTATTGTGAAGGTGCATTAGATTTCAAACCAACTTATAAATATGATATTGGAAGCAGCAGTTATGATACAAGTCACAAGGTAATTAAATTAATTAATTTATAAGTCTAATAATATTTATAATTGCTCCTTTTATTCCATCTTTTTTACATCAAATTGTCATTGAGGTAGTTAAGTTCAAGATGTAGTACTTAATTTGACTTGTATAGTAGTGGAAGAAAATGGCCTAAGTATATACTATAACATTTGGTTGTATATACTGTGTATACATGTGTATATAGTATAAATGATACACTACCCATACACACTATGTATATAAGTTGTAAAATATATGAGCTAAAGACATTAAACTGTAATATTTCTCTTTTTTTTTTAAAAAAAATATTGTAACATCCTAGCCCACTAGTGAGTTGCTTTGGGCCTAAGTCCACACAATTTTAAAATTCGTCATTAGAGTATAAGACTATTTATATATATAGCATTGCTTATGTGTTTAATCGATATGAAATTCATTTAGGGTGTCACATATATATACCCCTTGGGGCCTTAGTTTTTCCTCTTTGAGATTTGTCTCACCATTATTTCAAATAAATGAGATTCGTCTAGATTCAATTGAACACTGAGGTTTGTCCCATCAAAATTTAAGTTACACGCAGAGTGATTCTAATACCATCAATAGTAGCCCAACTCATTAATATTGCTGGCTTTGACCTAGGATTTTACAACTTTAAAATGCATTACTAGTGTCTAAACGCTTGCTCTTTTATGTAACCAACGTGAAATTTTCCTAGAGTGACAAAAATAAGGGTATTTATAGTATCAGACATTTTGAACATCAAAAACAAAAAAGAGCGTCATATAAATTAAGAGAAAGTTGTATTTTCTCTTAATATACATATTTTGATTTGAAATTAATTGTTTGTTTTAATTTTTTGAACAGGTTAGAGTACCATCATGGACAGACAGAATATTATTCAAGATAGACAGTAACAATATAAATGCAACTTTACATTCTTATGAAGCCATTGAAAGCATACAAAGCTCTGATCATAAGCCAGTCAAAGCTCATCTATGCTTAAAATTGAACAAATAATTGATATTCATATTCCTCAACAAATAAACATTAATCGATTTGTTACAAAATTGAATGTTTTTATCAAGTACATTAATGATTAATTAATTAATTAATTAACCATGTGAAAATATTCTTTTATTGTTGTTCGTTTGTGGGTTCAACATACTTTTTCTTTGCTTCCTTGTACGTGACCAAATGTAAGTTACTGTTCGGAGTGGTGGAACTGTTCCATCCTTAACTAGATGTTTTGGCTTTGAGTTTTACATACGGAGAAAATCGTGTTGGGAGCACCACCCCAAATGGGCCTTGCAGTGTGCGATCTGGATTTAGTCAGGACTTCAATATGAGCTTCAGACACCAGATGGGAGAAATAATGCAAGTTACTACTGGATTGATTATTATGAATGTAATTTAAGCCTTTGTTACCGCCATCATAAAATGTAAAGAGTTTTTTTACACATTATCAAAAGATTGTATGTAATTACTAATTACGTAATAAGTGATCTGATTGTGTAAATACTTTTTTATTCTGCCAAGTGCCAATGTGTATAGCTTTAACCCTTTTTTTTAGTAGTTAGAGTAATCTCATACTCTTGCATACGCAGAATACTTGAGTGTTTACATATTTAGACAATTTCTTTATTATTATATATTAACAAAGTATTGATCTAAAATTTGTAGAAAATTTACGAAATCGATATCAATGTCTTCTTTATTGTTGTTTTAAGATTCTGATAGGGTCAAATTAACAATAGAATTTATTACTATCTCCATACTTTGAAATTACAACTTCAATTTCTTAAAGGTATGACTTTTACTATTATAATATAATAATAGGTGGCAAATATGCGGGTTGAGCCAAATGTGATCAGGTTAAAATATGTTGATAGCTAATACCCCACTCAAAAATTACTTGAGTCAAAACTTAACGGAATGGATGAGTTATGATTTTATGGATTAATTTTACGATGAGATTGTTTGCAACGATAGGTTGTAATTTTCTGATTTTGTCAGGATTTTTTTTTTTTTTTTTTTGTGGGGTGGGGGGAA
>NW_006239553.1:135999-150057 GCF_000226075.1 Solanum tuberosum
CAGGTTTTTTTTTTTTTTTTTTTGCGTGTGTGAGGGACCATATGAATGATTCAGTGATACAATTTATTTTTTGCAGTTATAGATGGGATATATGATAAATAAATTTTGTTTCTTTGCATTGAATTATCCATCCACACACTGTACTCTCAAAGACAACATTATTAATTGGATGCATCTATATGAAAATGCACCAATAATATTGCCAAGTATATATCACCCAAATAAATAAGTAAAGATATTACACATAATTTATGCCTTGTGTTGAGAGTAGTTTCAGATAAACTCATATTTTATTTTTATCTTATAAAGATCCTTTGATCATGTATTAATCATAACCAACATATTTTTGTCTTCCTATCTAATGAACATGTGCTTTCTGTGTTGATTCCGCCCTACTTCTATCTTATAAAGATAAATAAACTGTTTCAGTTAAACCATCGACTCAAATAATCATTTTTCCTATATATGCAAGTTGAAAGCAACCTCCCACTGGGATAACCTATAGTTTAATCTTAAATTGAGAAAAGCTGCAATTATTATGTGAATACTAAAGTAACCAATCAAGGCAGGACAATTATAAAATTAAGATTCATTAATACCGACAATGACATATGCACGGATTTTGTGTTAATTAATCCATTGCCAAGCTTTTTATAAAAAAATTAAAAATGTATCCTAAGTAAGTTTCATAACTTTTAGAAATTGATTTTTTTTGGTTTTCTACTCGATATTTAGAGTCTGTATTAAAGTTTCGACTGAAGTTGTGAGTTCGAGTTACCATGGGAGAATGTTCAGAGGAGGAAGAAAAAAGATACAAAAAATAGAAGAAAAAGAATAGAGGACACCGACACTTACGTACGAATAAAATACATTGGATATTTAACTGCTTAATGCCTTATGTGGAATTGATAAACTATTTACATTATTAGCAACTAGCAGGGACCATTCTAGCTAGGAAAATAAAATGAATCCAAAAAGTGCCCATTTTTACTAGATTCTACAAATATAACTATGAATAGTCAAAGAATGATTCACTCTAGTAATCATGTACTTATATATGTCATGATTGGCTAGAAAACCATTCATATAATATCGATCGTATCTAGATTCATCTATTTTTAGTCAGAACAAAGAAAAACGCTTATCTTTTTAATAAGTTTTGCGAGCGTAATTATGGATTCATCGAGGCCTCAAACCAAGTATCGCAACATGGGGTGGAAACAACTATAGCACCATATGTTTCTAGCTACATCTGTTGAGAATATCATTAACTAATAAAAGTGTGCTCTCTCTAATAACTTAAATTTTTAGATGAGATTGTCACACACTTCAATATGGTATCAGAGCATATAGAGGTTCTGAGATTGAATCTCACCGTCATCCAAATTAAAAAGAATTTCCACGTAAACTTTTAGATGAGAGTGCCATACACTTCAACAATAGCTTCATAATAAGAAATATAAAAGGAGCTTGTAAATATAGCACTCAACTCACTAGATTTCCATAAATTATCCGCAACATGTCTTTTTTTTTTACACATAATCTACGTATCAAATCACTAAAATACGATTACAAATTCCCCATTTATACAATTGATATCCCAATACTATTATAAAGTAAATTCATACATTATAACATTACTTTCCATTTCTTAATTATTTCTACTCTTTAAACTTAAAATTGTTGATGAAAGTAGTAATAATACTAATCAATAAGCTCCAAAGTCTCTTAATTGGAATTGGGCTGGCTTCCTTGGTACATTTTCCGAGTGCCTTAGTCCCAATGTGAGTGACACATCCCCAGCTTGCTGAGATCCAAATGCAGCCGTATTGGCCACATTTGAATTAGCCACCAAATCAACCGCGTCCACCGCTGTGAAGTAATGATGATTAGAGGTGGACGCGGTTGCGGTGTCGTCTGATTGGAGCATTACTAGTTGGTTTCCCAAGGGGTACTGTCTATAATTGATGATGTTTTTTGAAGGGTCTCTTTCGTTAGCATTAAATTCAGATCTTACTGATGATAATGGCATTGTTGTAGCTGATGACGTGGCCATGTTGGTAGTCTTGTCGTGCATTGGGATTTGTGCTTGTTTTTCTTGTTGCTGTTGCTGTTGCTCTTGATCTTCTTCTTGATCTGTTTCTTCTTCTTTGGTTTCTTGTTGATACATCTCTTCCACCATAGGTTTCCACAATCGAACCCTAGCATTTATGAACCAATTTGATACCTGCAAAACGTACCAGTAAAAATGAATATCTATTTTTAGTATAATAAAGAGAGAATATTACATTTCTCTTTACGAGAATCAGTTTGACTAATTTACAGAGTTAGATTGAATCAAATTAGTTCAATATTTCAGATTTCGAAGGTAGATGCATGTTTGAAGAAAACTATATATAAAATAGAGAGAAATATTGAAAATACCCTTAAACTCAGCGTGAATTATTAGTTTAATACCCAAACTATTGACTGTCTTAAAAACACCCCTATACTTGATTAACTGAACTTAAATATACACACTCCTAAATTCTCCCCAAGTTTAGGGTGTTTTCAATACTTATCTCGATTTTTTATAAAGAGTCTCATGCTCCTACAATAGTTTGAGACCACTTGTTATGTCATGTAGCAGATTGGTGTGTATCTATGTTTAATTAGTTATATAGAAGGGTGTTTTTAAGATTGTCAATAATTCGAAGACGAATTTAATAATCTACATCAAGTTCAGAAATATCTTCAAAATTTCTCTCTAAAAGATACTACAAGCCGCAATCATATTCAAAATATTGATCTAAGCAGAAAATTTGGCCAAAATGATATATTATCTATGTTATTTTACATTTTTAAATATTTTTATCCTTTTAACTTTAATACCTCTTAACTAAAAAATAGAAAAAAGTTCAGTTTATTTTAAAATAAAAAAAATATGATAGTTTTTTTAATTTTCTGACCAAATTCTGATCAAATTTTCTGGCCATTTAGCACTTCTCTAATTTAACTGTCTAAAAATGAAATAAAACAAATAAAAGTGACTGAACATGGAGTATTAAATTACATTAATATGTACCCTTGAGTAGGGGTAATAAAGTGGATGGAGTCATAAATGTTAGCTACTGCACTCAATTTGTTGAAGGTATCATTGATTACAAGAGACCAAATTAATGCAAATAATGACACAACATTTAAAATCAACAGTCAGAATGTCCTATACTAAATTGGTGGGTACTGTCAACTGTGTAAATCAGACAAAAAATTTGTATCTATCCCTTCAAGATACAAATATTTGCAGTAAATCTGGGGAAATGTTGGATGTATTTGTCAATTAGCTGTCTTTTACCTTTCCGTTTTCAAACAGAATCCGTTAGTTGAAGTAATCCTCTTTTAATAAGCTAAATTTTGAGGTTAATTAAGTTAAGTTCTAGATTTATTTCTTTATATGGTATCAGCAAGACTCATTTTAATCCTCATTTTCGATGTTAGACTTTCATAGTAAATTGCTCACGTATCAAATATTCAGTCATGGACGTGAGGGATATGTGTGTTTGTGAAGAGTCTTATATCGATCTTTTAAGGGATGACTCTTTAATATGACTTGGACGATCCTCACCTGTTGAGCTAACTTTTAGGATTGAGTTATGCCTAAGATCGATTTCATAACATGGTATTAGTCTTAGAGCAGGACTCATTTCCATTCTTATTTCACGATGTTGGGCTCTCATATTAAAATTGTCAACTCTCCAAATATCCAGCCTATTGGGCATGAGAGTGTGTGAAGAATCTCACATATCGATGGTATATGAGATTTGTCATTGGTCTCTTTATACGGTCTTGAAAATTCTCCCTCATGAACTAATATTAGGTAAAGTTAGATTCAAGGTCTATTTAACACTAAAATATCGTTCGTTTTTCACAAGTTTTTATTCATACTCTGAGCAACATATCCTAATGAAAATATTACATAATACCAACACATTCATAGAGCTATAACACTAATAGTTCTAATGAAATATCAATCTATATACGCCATCCAATTATATACTATAAGTTCATATGGTGAAGGAAACTATGGTCCTAATGATTTAGATACACCGATTATATTATCAACTATCTAGATAAGTTCTTGAAATGTAGGATAATATTTTCACGATCCCTCAATATTAAAAAGTTTAGACCGAATACAGAATAATAAGCATTCGAGTCCCTAAAGCAAAATTAAAATGTCCTAGATGTCAAGGGATCAATAAAAGTGTCATTAACAAATTAAGGGATTCTTAGTGGATCAGATGAACATATCTCCATTAGGAATCAGACCAAAAAAAAGGGAGCTTAAAGCATTCGTGGTTAATATATATAACTTAGGTTATTTTTTGAGATTTTTTAAGGCTACACACTATAAAGGAGGAGTCCTCCTAAGTTTGACATTAGATCCTCATTTGATTTGATTTCATTAGTGGTAAGACATTTGAATTTTATCATACATTTAAATATTAAGATATTTATATAGATCTAAAGTCTAAATTTGAATACATATTCAAATATTAAGATATTATTTTAAGATCTAGTCTAATATTAAATATCAAGGAAATATTTTTTTAAAATTATATGGTGATTGATCATGATGATGATGGATAGCAGTGATTCTTGTGGATGTCAATTAGGGATGGTGTTGGCTAATACGGTGTATGTAATAGTTATTGGTGATGGTGATTGGCAGTATTAGAGGTTAATGGTGGAGGTTGATAGTTATGGTGGATGTTGAGTCAAACTGAATTATCACGAATTTAAAGTTTTGATAATTGAAAAATATTATACCAGATTCAAATTCTTGACATATTTCAGATAAGAATTTAATAGTTATTTTGATCGATAAACAACTTAAAAATCTCTTGGAGAAATTGATTATTCTTATAACTGGATTGCAGAAGTATTACACAATCAGTAAAAGAATCAAACCCTTAAAAGACTGTTGATCATAAGTGAATCCTATTATAGGGTTGATTTCTTGAAGAATTTGATTTTTGGAGAAAATGTGTTGCATCAAGAATTCATGGTCAATAAGAAAATATTGATGTACTTGCATAAAAGGAAAGAGTCTGAAAAAATAGGAGAAATCATATGGAGGTCAGAGGAAATAAGGAGATCAACTACAAATAAGATTAGATTTCTTAACCAAATTTCGATAGGGTCCGGAGGAACTGGTTCTTCATACATTAGGTGACAACATAGAATAACAACGGATAATAGTGATAACTTATGGTGATTATGAATAATTTGGTTATAAGCGATAACAACAATTGATGGTGGATTTGATTGTTGTTTCAGTATTAGTGGTGGAAGGTGATATTGTATTCGTTGACTAGTGGTAGTGATTATTGATTGTAGTAATTGACAATGATGATGGTTATGACTAAGAGTGGTGATACATAGTTTAAAATGATGGACAATAATAATTGTAGTCACCGATAGATAAAATTGATAAACTAACATTTTTGTAGAAATCTTTTAAATAAACATCAACAATGGACAATATATGTTGGTGTCCATTGATGATGATATATTTGCTAATAGTGGTGTCGTAGGTAGTAGTTGACATCAGTGGTTGATGGTGGTGATAACCGCTAGTTATAGTGAATGGTAGTGATATATAGTTAATGTGGTGAGGAATAATGAAGGTAGTTAATTGTATATAGTAGAAACTGATGGTGATATTGTCGATAGTGATTAGTGGTTGTTGTAGTCGATCGTGATGATTGTGAATGATTATTAGTAATGGTAACAATAGATTGTAGTGACTGACAATAATTGTGGTTGAGATCTTAATTATTATGATTATCATTTTCATTAAGTGCAAATAAATAAGTCCTAAAACTTCATTCTCTTTATTTAATTACACTAACTAATAAAGATATAAATCTTAGTAAATTAGATTTTCCAGTAATTAAGTGATTGTTTTTTATGTTTGAATTTTAATTGTCTAGATCTCCGGTACTAAGAATTTGTTATTTTCTTTTACAATCACTTAATGTATGTGAATAGATCCAACGGATTAATTCCTAATAATATTATTAAGATGTTATTCATTCAAAAATTTACCAAAACAAGGCATTTCACTGTCATCCCATCTATTTTAATGTAGTATGTTGATGCCAATGCACACCACTATTAACTATCACCACCCACAATCCACAACCACCATTCTTAACCATAATCATCACCTTTGATCACCATCGTCATTTATAACTATCACTAACACTCACTTACAAACATTAATACCAAACACAATTATCATAACCACCATTAATCACCACAGTCAACTACGTACCACTGTCATATATTGTCAATTATCATTATTGATGCTATTACAATAATCCATCACAATTATTAGTTGTCACCATTAACTAATGCCAACAATCACAATTGTTAACCATTGTTATCAATTATTATCATCACTAGCTACATACTACCCGCAATCATCATGATTAACTATTACTATCAGTAATCAACATTCACAATCACCACCATATTATTTAAATTTGAATGTCGTAATCTTAAAAAAGACAGACAAGGCCTAAGTATATATCTTTAGACTAAAAACAATATTTTAATTTGGTAGATGTTTGAAATACTAGGTGATAGTTCAAGTTTGAAAATTATAAGCTAGTCATTGTGTTATAGAGAATATATGCTCACTTTTTTAATGTCATTTTGCCTTAACTTCAAAATAAAGCTTTGAAGTTTTATTTGAGAGGTTTTAATAACACATTAAGAAGTTGACAACACAATTATTGAACCAAAACATTTGAGAAATTGTATTTATATCTTTGATAAACATATATATTATCAAAAAAAAATAAAAAATATTTCATATCAAATTGAAAAAAGAATTTATATCTATAGAGAATTAACTTTTATAGGTATGTCAGTTGTTATTCCACATTCCACAAGATGACACATGCAAATAGTATTAGCACTAATTATATAAACTAAACAATCTTTAATATTTAAGATTAATCTGGTGGGATTAAAATTAAAAATTTCCACAAGCTCACTTTATGTGTTCACACTCAACCACAATTTGGTAATAATTTATAAATATATTTTTCCTACTCTAAATATTTTATTTTATAAACTAATATTTATTGTCAAATCAAACATGCACATCCGAACTACCTATTCAATAATAAATCTTCTACGTGTTTTAAGGGTTTCATGTAATTTATAATATCAATTATTTACTCCTATATATGTTGTTGGTAAGGAAGTTAGTTAAAGATCCATATTAGTTTTATACACACATGACACGTCATATGTAAGCAGAAGAATTAAAAAAAATAACAGAGAATATCTGATTATTCAAACAAATTCATAAATAGTGCTGTTTAATATTATTCCCTCCACATTAATTTATGTCTTTATTTGATTCGGGCACATAATTTTAAAAAGTACAATTTTTTTGAATTTTAAAATCTTATAAAGATGCGTATATAAAATGTTTTTGGAATGATATTAAATATGTCTGGTAGAATATTGGGGTAAAGAGTTATAATAAATTAATATAAAAAGTGACATTGTTTTCTAAATATACTAAAAAAAAGACGCATAAATTGAAAAAGAGGAAATATGTCATGTTTAAGGCCACGAGGTTTAAACGTTCTGTAGATTCACATGTCACGACATATACACGACCACAAGTTTTAAAAGTTTTCATTTCTTTCTTAGATTCACTATCAAATCAAACTATCACATAAATTAAACTAAAAAAAATACTCCCTCTGTCCCTAATTACTTGTCCACTTTGAATTGACACACTATTAAGAAAACAATGATTGACATTGCTGAGAATCGCCAAAGCCACTCGGCGAGTCGCCGAGTGGCACTTCAGCTCGCCTAAAGTTCCAGACTGCCAACCTGGGAAGAAGCCAATTTGGCGATGGATTTGGAAATTCGACGGACCGCCGACTGGATCAACGACACATTCTGAATCGCCTAAAGCCACAGAACCTTGAGGATTAAAATCCAAGGAAGACCGGCGATGAGATGAAGCGATTGGTGCGTCGCTAACCTAGTTAGCGACGCTCGACTTACCTCGCCTAATGGTCTTTCAGCTGAAATTTGGGAAACTATAAATTAATTTTTTTACAGAGTTCACAAGGGACATGATTTTTATTATTGAAGTCCAGTTTTCTTCAGTTTTTGGAGAGTTTTCTTAGTATTTTCCATTGGAAAAAAACTTTGAAGGATTTTTCAAGAAGATTCAAAGTGGGTATTTGATTTGTAACACTTTGGATCATTTTAAAGACTTGGATTGCAATATCCAGACCATGGAAAATGTTTTTGGTATTAATTTCTATCTTTTTATGATGCTTGGCTAAAACCCCAATTCTTGCGGTGTGATCATGTGATTATTTGCTTAATTAGCTTATGTGTATTGTTGTTTAATGATTTAAATGTTGTTTTAATGTGGGTTTGATCGATAACTGAGTAGTAATTTATGAATTGTAGTTGCAAATACAGTTTTAGCTTAGTGTTTTGGGCTTGCTCGAGAGAGAGGTTCTAAAACCAAGGTTATCGATTGATGATTGTAGTGTGTGGATCATTATGGATTCAGCTCGAGAGAGTGAATCTTGACTCATTCCTACCTATCTAGCTCGAGAGAGTAGATAAATTAAGGTTTTGAGTTGTTTTGTAGTGTCAAGCTTGTCGAGGTTCGAGAGAACTCGCCTGAACCGTAATTGTTGGTCGAGAGAAAACTATTGCACCTAGAGTCTAGCCTACCCACAGTGATTCAACACTTTATTAATAAACTTCAATTACTCATATATTGAAATTAGCTTATAATCGATCACATCCTGAGAATTCCTTCCTACTTGTCTAATCCCATGTTTTAGTGATTATTGTAGTTGTTAATTGATATCTTAAAACCCTAATCTGACATTCGTTGTCAAACCTTTGACTTATTTTGTTTGATTTCGACAATGTCTACTTCTATAACCGATTAGAATCGCATCTTTACTTCCTAATAGAATTCGATACGGTACCGCTCCCTGTGGGTTCAACCCCAACCTTTCGTTGGGTTATATACTAGATTACGATCGCCCACACCTAGTATTAGATGAGGTGTGGTTGAGCATTAATCAACCACAAGTTTTAAAAGTCTTCATTTCTTTCTTAGATGCAGTATCAAATCAAACTGTCACATAAATTAAACTAAAAAAAATACTCCCTCTGTCCTTAATTACTTGTCCACTTTTGAATTGACACATCTATTAAGAAAACAATGATTGACATAGTGAGTTTACTATTTTACCCCTATATATTAATTATGAAGTAGATGAATTAAAAACTTAAAAGTTTCAAGAAGTTCTATATTTTTCAAAGTAATTAATTGAGGGTATAATAGGTAAGAAAAATTGTCCTTTCTTGATTTGTCAAAATGGACAAATAATTAGGGACAACTAAAAAAGGAAAAGTGGACAAGTAATTAGAGACAGTGAAAGTAGGATACATGGTAACAATATAGAGAGATCTTTTACTCTATCATTGTAATTCAGATTGTGATAATTAATACATAGGTAGATTCATAATTTATATTTTAATTAGTTCAGAATGTCTATGAATTCACTAACCATTTGAATTATTGGGTTCGAAATCTTATACTATTCAAATGTGTTGTAAAGTGAGAGAGTCTATCGGAAATAACTTATTTATCCCCCGAGGATAGAAAGAGATCTACTTATACTTTACTTTTTTCATATCTCACTTATAAATGACTACACTAAATATGTTACTATTAATATTGTTATTTAACAAAGTTACTGAATTCAATCGAACAAGAACATAGTTTATACTGTATAATTCACCTAGGCCTAGTTGATTAACTATTCATCATTTTTGCCTGGACTTTAAAAGAGCAATATGTCATGTACATATGTTCAGAGAAAAAAGAATGCAGACAAGCAATTCAAATTAGAAAAGATGAGTTATCGTTTTCAAGAGATATGACAGCATCTGATATTATCATTATTATTATAGAGTGTAAAAAAGATTGTAATGAGTACCTGATTTTTAGATAAACCAGTCTGCCTGGACAACAAATGTTTGTCTGCTTCACTTGGATACCTGTTATAAAACAAAATACTTATAATGACATCACTTTTCTCTTTTTTCATAATCACACAACAATACTAAATACAACTCATGCATGCCAATAAACATATATATCTCCTGCTATTCCTGCACCAATCTATATATAAGATCCTATTCTAATCTAATGCATGATCTCTTTCACGAAAAGTAGAGATAAAGTTTACGTACATTTTTTTTATTATTGTTATTGTTGTTGTTGTACATCAATAATTCCTTAAACATGTTGAGTAAATTTTATTTAGACGCTTGAATTATAACTTATTTTTATTGGATAAAAAATAAAATATTTCTGTTAGACCCTACAGCTGCTACACACACCATATGTCAATCCAGATGATAACAAAATATTTCTTCCTCATGAAGAAGGGGTAGAGTTTTGTTCTTGAGAATCACTTAGTATAATGGTGTGAAAAAATAATAAAAAATTATTTATATACACAGTGTTTAACACAAAATGAGATTTTGAGTATGCATAAATTTTAGGCATGATGATGCAAAGTCAGTCCTTTAATAATCCCAAGAAGGAAATGTGAAATCTTTCCCTTTCTTTCTTGGTCAAAATAAAAGATGCACATTAATTCAGGGGTCTGTGACTTTCTGACTTACCTCTAAAAATCGAATTTGTAGGAAAGAAATGGGAATATGCACATAAAAGGCCTAGATATGTGTCAAGTATATAATAAAATTAATACAATATATAAAAAAACATTTCATTTATCAGTGTTTTTAGATTCTTATTCCAAGTTAGACTCTCTTAATTCATAGATTATTACTAATTTTATATAATCATAATAATATATAGTTCTTTTGATGGTCGAATCTAGAACTTTGCTTATAAAATCTACAAAATTTTGTAATTTTGATTCAAACTTTGTATATATGTTTTAGAATCTACTTTAATTTATCAAAAGCTACTTAATTTAAAAATTCAAATTTTATAAACACAAAATCTACTTCAATCTCTAGTTATTTTCAAATAATTAAATTGAAGTTTATTTATGCATCATCAATGTAAAAATAAAAAATAAAAAAATTAAACCATCAAGTTATCTTTACCTATTGTAACAAATAACCTCTCTTGAATTTAATATTACAGATCTCACATTTTTAAGGAGACTCACTTATAAAGATACCCTTATAATAACCTGACAGCGTAAAGAGTCCTTTATCCCAATTTAAACTCTAGGATTAAAGTTATTCAATTTTTGGTGAGAGGCATTAGCTAAAATCAACTTTGTAATGAAGAATCTTAATAACTTAGTTGGTTGGCGACCTGAAATCTTTAACCAAAGGATGTCCCTTTAGAATGTTAAGAGTTACAAAAGTTTGAAATCAATTATGAAAACCTTTAGTAACCTTTATTCAGTGTGCATATGATATGTATCAGACTGTACTATCTGCGCCGCAGCCCGCAGCCCACAGCCCCGCAGGCACTAAAACAGAAATTAAAGCAGAAAAGAGAGAAAGAGAAAGAGAGTGCGTACGGGTGAAGAAAATGCTCAAAAAGCCATGCCCTTAAAACGTTAACAGATCTCTCAGGCAATCCTCTTTGCGGCCTCCAAGCATCAGAATCCAACATTCCCATTTGATGTAATGCCTTTTGTTGCCTCAATTTCTGATCAAGCATTTTCAACCTCGGCGTTTCCCCTTTTGTTAACCCACTCGTTCCCGTCACGTCTTTCTCCCCCAAATACTTGCACGTCTGTTTCAATTGCCCAACAATTGCATCCTTTATGCACCGGAAATGCCTCGACATCGCTTTCTGAGCTAACGATGTGTATGGAGCAGCCGCACCGTAACCGATAACTGAATCGAATGAGTTCACCATCGCCTGCATTTGCTCGCAGTAACGCGTGTACCTTGCATCTACCTGGAACGGAAGTAAGAAGAAGAAAAAAAATTATTATATCAAACACATGGTGTGCATGATGGAATATGCGTAGCACGAAGCATTTTTGTGCTGTGCTTTTCCAGCACAAATTAAAGAAATACCGTTCATCAGATTTGTTTTCTATATAAAATTAATCACTCTGCCTGACATCTTCCTTAGTACTGTACTGCAATAGGAATTAATGAACGTGGGGGGCAATTTATTTTTGGGTCACTGAGTTGTTATAATTTATTTATTTTCCAACTAAACAAAGATTAAACGCGGCTTAGCAACAATAATTCATGATTTAAAAAAGACCTCGAATCATCGAATCGGGAAGAAAAGAGAAATGGTCCCCAACTGTACCAGATGATAAATCATTTGCTTCTTTGTGGAATGAATCTTTGTTGATTACTTATTTTAATTAGAGAGATTAATTTTCGTATTAGCTTCCTAAATGCTAAACTACAACCTATAATGGAGGCATGTCGTTTGTTGTTGGACATGTACCTCTTCTTTAAAAAGTGAAACACTAATTAAATCTTACTAATAATGAAAGGTATAAGGTAGTACTGTAGTGTGCCATATTAAATATTCTAATAATGTCATTATTAGTTGTTAATGACTATTGTAATTAGGTAATCAGCTTTTGATAATTATGGAAATGGACCTTTTAACAAGCTAAGTTTTGACGTTTTACTGATAATTATAGAGAAAGAGAGATTAAAGGAAGTAAGTTACTATGACATGCCTCATCGAGCATAGATAACAACTTGATTTTCCTCCTTTGATATTCAGATCTCTCAGCAGCTGACAATGGAGGATGATTATCTTTCGAGGGACCACGATGATCTTCACTCTCCGAGTTGGAATTAGGGTTTTGATCATCATCGAATTTCTTCACCCTTTGATTTTTGAAATTTCCCCTACCTACACAGCAAAATTCTTCAAGTAGCTCTTGTGTAGCTTTTACATATCGCGAATTTCTTAGAGCATTTGATATTCTTGGTGATGATGCTGCGTATCCAACATGAATTTGATGATGACCTGTACTAGTGTGAGGAGGAAGAGGAGGAGGAGGAGGAGTACGATGATCCATAATTACTCCTGAATGTAACAGTTGATGATGGTGGTGGTGGTTGTTGTTATTAATCGGACCTAATAGTCCTTGATTATTATGCAAGTAAATTTCACCGTTACCAATTCTCAAGTCTTCCAATTTTGCAGCAGCTTCGAAATTCCTAGAAAGTGATAAGGAAAGACCTTGACCATCCACAACTCTTCCAATTCTAGTAGAATTGTCCTCTCCACTACTACTACCTGTTGAAGAAATAACTAAAGTATTAATGCGAATCTTAGAGGCATGTTGAAGATATAACTAATTAATAATTACCTTGAACCCATGTGAATTGAGACGGAGTTTCCACGGGTGCTGGATTAAGCAAGTGAAATCCTTGATGATGAAGAAGGTTGTTTGTGTCTACTGAGTTTGGAAGTAACATGTGAAGTGAAGATGAAGAACGGGGCGGAGATGACGGTTTAATATGAGGATTCATTAAAGGAAGCTGCATGAAAATTGCCAAAAGTTCTCATTAGCAATAACTGAAAAGCGATTCCATTTCACAATAGATGGAATCAGACTCCATGACTCTTAAGGGTCGAGGTCCAGGTCCAGGTCCAGGCCAAGGTCAAGGTTGATTGATGATAATTCCTCAAAAAATGAATCTAATTGTACTTCAAACTCCGAGATTTGATGAGTACAAGCTGCATAAATAATACAAATTCATTACCTAATTAATGATTAAACAGTTTAATTATTTACCTCAGCATCATTTATTATCGATTGTGGAAGAAGTTGTTGCTGCTGCTGAAGATGCTGCTGCTCCTTTTGTGGCCACGATCGATAATTACTCGATTGGATCTGATCATCTAATATCTCCGTGGCGGTTTTCCGCCACGCAGATGGGTAGCTGATAATCTCCGTCAACATCCCACCATCGTCATAAACCGTTGCAGTAGGCAGCGGCGGCTGGTGGGCCGCCCCC
>NW_006239553.1:150520-234779 GCF_000226075.1 Solanum tuberosum
GCCGCCGCTGCTACTTCAACTTGCTGCGGCTCAAAACCTTGTACTCTTAACATTTCCTCATGCTTCGTCGTCGTTGCAGATCTCTCATATACATTTGAGAAATTGTAAAATCCTTGGTGTTGATGAAAACTGTGTGACATGGAATTTTACTTTTCTTCTCCAACACACCACACTTTTTTTTTCCTTACTTAATTTTGCTTCTGAACAAGACGGAAATCTCTTTTCATAGGAACGAAGTGGTAATATTAATAATCATTGGAAATGAAAATACTAATAAGAAAAAAAAAACTGAAAGAAGAAGAGAGAATGGGTCGCCTTCTCTCTTCTTCTTCACTATCACCTCCCTTCGCTTTCAAAGAAACTTTATTTTTATTTTTTTTATTTGATGTATCTAATAATAAATATAAATAATTACCAACTTATCATTTGTATATGTGCTTTTAAAGTATAAAATGTAAAAGAAACAGGGCTAGTGAAAGTCACTGGTGATAAAAGTTGAAATTTTGTTATCCTATGAAAAGCACTACTTCCATAGTTCAAGGCTTTGTAAAATTTTAGTAATTTTTTTTTGAGAATATGTAACTTTCCTTTTTCTGTTTAGAAATATGATTATGTTATTCTAATAATAATTAAATATAATTAATGGAAGTCTCCTTTGTAAGCACGCATCATACAAGGTAAGCACACATATTAGTTTAATTTTAATATGATTTTTAGTGATACAAACACCACTTTTGGTGACACAACATAAGCGTATCTTTGTTTGTTTATTGTTTCCCTTTTTTGAAAAATAATAATAATAAAGATGTGGTTATTAGTGATGATATGAAATTAGAATAATCTATTGCTTTAAGCTTCAATAAATATCTAGAAGTTAATTGGGCATTTGCATACCTCGTTAGAAATTCAATTCTTCTGAATTTTCTAATTTCTAATTTTTTTATTTGTATGATCAAAAGTTTGGGTTAACAGACCATATTAAGCTACTCTTTCTATTAGAGGTGAATCTAGGATGTTTCAAACTAAATCAAAAACTCATTTTTGTCAACGCAAATTATGTATACAAATTATTAACTTCAAATTCTGAATTTGTATCCACTTGTAACCCCATCATTAGTTTTCCAAGTAAGCAATACTAATGCCATATTCAAGAACTCAAATACTCAATCATAGTGGCTATTTAAAGGCAACTTAAATTAAAGGTGTTCCAAAAACAAGAAGTGAACCATAAAAGGGTGTGCACACACTAATAGTTACTTTGTCCAAAGAGCGTAATGCCAATCAGGAGCGGAACTAGAACCTCAGATACAGATTCAATCAAATCCAATATCTTTTATTCAAACGCTACATTTCCATTGAGAAACACATTAAATATGTATAACTATTAAGTTTAGTATCCGATTGTCAATACTTGAAGTTATCGTTCTAATATATCTGATAACTCATAAAGTTAAAATACTGACTCCGTCTCGAGAGAGTAGTAATAAGAGTAACTTTCATAAGAAAGGGACCACTCTTGTAGTGTCGGAGAATGCCATGAGGTGTTCTTTCTTACTTATATCAGATGAACCTACAACTGTATATATGTGCCCTTCCCTCTCCCTCTCCCTCTCTCTCTTCTTAAATTATGAGCCATTGTGTGGGGGACTACTTTTTTTTTTTTTTTGAATAAAGGTGTGTAGATGGTGACAACCACCATCTATTCTTATCGTGCATAGGTTTTGGAATTTAATTTGATGCTTATAATGAAGTTATAAGTTTAACACATATAGGGTTATCTAGTTTATTTACTAAAAATAAAAAAAAAGGTACTTTATTGAATGAATGAAGGAAAATATCATGAAATTTGGCTTGTTATCACATGTTTACTTTCGTGGATTATTATCTCACCACACGTGATATTGGGCAATGGAAAAGGGAAAATATAAAAGCCAAAAAAGAAAGACCTTGGTCATTTGCAAAGGGGAAAAAACTAGGTTTGGTACCACTTTTAAATATCTCCAAGGGTTGTGTTAGATGGGTCAGATTCATTATTCTTAAACAGATATTTCGAGATTGAGCTATAAGAATGAAGTAAAAATACGACACTTGTACTCGTGAATATTTTTATTAGTTACTAATTTTAAATGTTATGAAGTATTATGGTGAAAAGGACAAAATTCCTCCAAAGTTTAATCAGAGGTCATGAGAATAAAAAAAAGTGTACTAAGGAATATTTCCTCCTTTAATAGGCCTTACGCGGCAAAATTAGTGGTGATTTACAAGAATGACCTTAAAGTTACGTGATCTTGAACTTTTGTTCTCGTTACAAAGTATCAAGTTTATTTGACTCATGAGGTAAGTAGGAGTCAAAAATTTAAGACCACAATTTTCAAGGTCATTAATATAACTTCCAACTGGATTAATAAGAGCCATGAAATAGGTACGAAACATCGAACAAGATTTTTTTTTTTAAAATCAATTAATATATACTTATTTGAAATTACCTTATAATTAATAGCTTGATTGTAAGAACAATAGGACTCAAAAACATTTAACTATAAGTCGATACGTACTATACTTTTGAAGCAATAATTCACACATTAAATGAATTCATTTCGTTTAATTAGTGAAATATGAAAATGTCATTAGTAAAAAATGTTGCTTTTCATATACGCTACTATTGGTTCGTTTGCTAATTATAAGTCCCAATTAGATTCATTTACCATATTTAAATATATTCCCTTTTATGCATATAATGACACAGACAATAAATATAAACAAAGAATTAATCCACCAGTGGGATTAAGCAGTTGAACTTTTCTGTGTCCTTAACACCCTCGAGTCAGCACTAAATTAAAAAAAATACTTCTAATACAGCAACAACAAATCTGACGTAATCTCATAAGTGAATTTTTGAAAAGGTAAAATATATGTAATTTTATCTCTATTTTTATGAGATAGATAAACTGTATTCGATTGTCCTTCGAGAATCCTCTTCTTTTATTCAAATTTAAGATTGATAATGTGAACGAGCTCACACTGACGGAGTTAAAAAGAGAAAAAACTTCTAATACGTTAATGCAAAATCCAAAGTATATGAAAATCGAACAACTTGTTGTCTTAGTAACCATAGGTTTTGGCAACCCACAAGAGTTGGTGAATTGGGGGTCCATTTTTTGGATTATTTCAATCTCTCTTTTAATTCGTGTAATGATCTGATTGGATTAATCTCTTATTACATTTTAAAATAAAACTTTATAACTTCACAACAACATTCTCATGTCATGTCTTATATTTTATGTCTTAAAATAATATAAATTCAATTAATTTAAAAAGCACTCCAGTTTGTCATGATGAGAGATTAGTTTATTAACGAGTTACTCGTGTTTTAGAGCTAGTAAAAGTTAGGTAAAGACACAATCAACAATGAAAAACTTTAAAATGAGAAATTTAATTAAAGGACAAAATAAAAACAAAGTGTAAAATGTAACATTAGCTAGCACAACCTCAATTTAATCTCTTGAATAAGATAATTATACAATTCAATATGGTATTAGAACAAACACAAGTAATGAAAAATAATTTAGACGTGTTTTGTCCAAAAAAAGAGTTGTGTTGCATAGAGTCCGAGCTAGATTTAAAGCTAAAATTATTAAATTATGTTAAGCATGTAAATGAAATTCTAGCTCTGTCCTTGATACTCCTATTGTGCTTGCAGACTACATGATTAAATAATTAAAAATGTATTCGATCGGATGAGTTAATTAAATTTTTGGATGAGATATATATGATAACACAATTAAGAATATATGGAGGGTTAGCTAAGCATCATAATCAAAGTTACATGTCATTGAAAAATCTCCCATGACATGTCATCATATCCTTCATTAAATAACTAGAAGAAACAAGATATTGTGAATAAATTCCTATTTAATTTATTGCTGGCACCTATAAAAAATAACCAAGTCAGAGATTTAAATTAAATCATTAAAATATGAGAGAGAGAAAAAATAAGAAATTTTATAGATGAATAAATGAACACATAATGACAAAAACCTAAGTCAGGCAATCGCATGAATGAAAAAAAGTAATATCAAAATGAAACAAATTGTTTTTTTTTTTCTGTTTGAAAATGATATATATAACTCTATATAAGATGTAGCTTAGGGGTAATTGTAACATGTCGATTGAACTGTCTTTATTATTATTTGGCCCTACCATTTTTCATATAATAGCCAGATCCATCCCCACACAACCCACCCCCCTAAAAAAATTAAGGGTGTGTTCGGTTCGGAGAAAATGTTTTTTTTTTAAAAATTAGGTGTGATATTAACTTATTTTCTTTATATTCAGTATGTAATTAAGTAGAAAATATTATTAGAAAAATATTTGTGGTAGTGGGGATGAAAGCGACAAGAGTGGAGGTGAAGATGAGGCATGTTGGAGAGGTGAGGAGTACACGATCAACATGAAACGACACTTATGAAACTTATTTTTTCAGAGAAAATATTTATCAAATGCCGAACACACCCTAAAAGTATTATTATTATATAACCGAAGTTTATATTGATTAAATAATATTTATTATACTTTTATTCTACAATAATACATATCAACGACGACTCTTATAAAAATATTTAAATAATCAATCAACTAATCTTTTAAGATTCTCGATGATTACGATCTATTATAGTTATTATAGTTTAGGAGGGTTAAAAAACTTTTAGCCAACTTGCTAAAAATGTTAAATTGAATAAAAAAGTGTCCTTAAAACGGCAATTTGTGCAAATTCCTGTATCACAAATTCATAATTACCACCACTAGCACCTCAATGGGCCCATCTATTGGGCCTAATGGGCCCAAAATAAAGCATGGACTATTTAAATGTTATGGGCAAATGGAATAAGAGTGTTTGATACTTATTGATAGATCAACGATGGAAATTAAAGCAGCCACTCCCACTTGCACTCCAAAAATTTATCTAATTATATATTATTATAAAATTTTATACTAAAGTTTTTTTTTTAATGTTATTTTAAAGTTTTAGTATGTTGTTTTCTATGAGAAGAGAAAAAAAAATCAGAAAAGAAAAGATACAAAAAAGGTAAAGTGGAAAGATGATTTCCCTTGCTTTTCTACTAAATTCTTTTGTTTTTGCTCTAATGGCAAACAGCATAAAAATGTATCATTTATTTATTTGGTCATATTAAATTAATATATAGTTTGTTCGTCATATATTTGTATCTTTTTTTTGTACGGAAGAATTGGATGTAAAATGACTTGTGTGATGTTTCCGCATCTGTCTTTAATTATAAGTCAATAACGTGCATTTAGAGAAATCTAGGGATGTGTTCGGTGCGAAGAAAAAATAGTTTTTTTATTTATTTTCTTGTCTTCAGTAGATAAGCAAAACCTACCACTGTAAAAGCAATTTTATATAATTTAAAAGCGGCGATGTAATCTAGGACGGAGGACTTGTAGTATCTCTATGTCTGGCAAAAACGAAAAATCTCCTAACAGTAATTTGAATGGAGGTTGACCACTGAGCTCACTTTAGCCGACATATACTATAAGAGATGGGGTCGTGGGAAGGTAGGAGTGTGAGGTGATAGAGGATGAAGATAACGATGAGGTATGTTGGAGGCCAGAGGGTGGAGGACACGAATCAACAATAACGTCGTGAAATGTCATTAGTGAAGTTTATTTATTATACTTCAATTTGTTATGGTATAAACACATTGGATGGTTGTAAATTTTTCCCTGATCTTATTATTATCTGTTTATATTTAAAAGTTAAAATATTTGAACACCCGTAGCTTCTAATGCTAGGTAATGTGAGTACGTCATGCATGCACATTAACCATAATGACAATATGACATGTTATTTAGTACTATAATAATATCATTATGAATGAAATGAATAAAATAATCACATGAAAAGTATAAGAAAATAATAATTATATTAGTGCTGTCAAGTTTTGTTTAGCCAATATATTAGTTGTAGGTATAGTCTCAGGGGCGGAGCTACAGTATCTTGAGGGTGTCCAATTGGACACCCTCCATCGGAAAATTATACCGTACACCTAAGTAAAATCTTGTTCAAAATGGTTAAATTGAATACCTTGGATACCCTTGTCATAATAAGCTACTGTGGCTCAGCGGTTGGAGGCTCCCTTGTTGAGCTTTGACGCGCAGGTTCGAATCCCTGCAGCAACTTATCTTTTATAGAGCTCATATTTCCTTATTCCTTTAATTATCTAAGATAATAGTTAGTAAATTTCTTATAAATCTATAATTTTAAAATCTAATAAAGCTTATTGAATTTTCAATGAAGTTGATTTTTTTATTTCTTTTCATTAAAGTTTGAAATAAAATTCTACTATTTGTACAACACTGTTAAAAGCAAACAAAAGAAGACCTCATTGGTTTCTACTTCAATTTTTCGTGTCTCGATATTTTTGTCGTCACTAGAGATTAGTGTAAGTTTGAAACTTAAAAATGATTAAGCTACATATCATGCGATTTAATTTTTAAAATTTTAGAACATTTATTCATAAAAAAATATTAATAGTACATAGTTCGATTTTGAATATTTTAGTGCGTCCATTTATCAATTTTTTTTATTGCTTATATAATTCTTGGACACCCTTCGTGAAATTTCTAGCTACGCCACTGTATAGTCTATAGGTGTGATTTATTACATACAATGGGAAGGAATTCGTTGAATTACCTACGCTTAGCTAGCGTTTGGTCATAGATTTCCAAATATTCTTGGCAAATATTATTTGGGTGAAAATTTGGGTGAAATTTCACCATGTGTTTGGCCATAATATTTGGAAAACATATTTCACTTTTTTAGAAAAATATGATTTATACCCATAATTTTTAAAAACTATCAAAACTAACCATAAGTTTGTATTACAAGTCAATTGGATCTTCGTTGCAACAAATAACAAGTAGTGTCCATGACACTGGAGCAATGTGGTAGTTTAGACTTTGGAGTGAGTGCAACAAGCATCATTCCATACACCGTGAAGTAGACAAAGCACATGACTTTGTTACCTTGAGCCGATTGTTCATCATTTTCATCAACAACCATATCATCGCTTTTATATTCACCGAATATTTCATCACTATTTTGGTGTTTACGTTAAAAAATATGTAATACAACGCAAACAACTACTATAGAGGGTGTTTTTGTAAAAGATAAAAGTTTGGTGTAAAATTTTAATTTTTAAAGTATCCCAAATAATGAGATTTGGCCCAAATACTAGAAAAAACTAGTATTTGGAAATTTGAGAAATTTGCCAAATAATGGCAAATTGTATGGACAAGCACTATTCGCCAAATTTTTCCTCAAATATTACTTGAAAAATCTACGGCCAAATGGGTCCTAAATTCTCAGATTTAAGTATTGAAAAACTTGAGCAAATGTATCCTCCGGTCATCTAGTTTATCAATATAATTAAAATTACATTACTAATTATAATATACTTTGGTTGTATATGTTGTGTACATGTATAAATATATTACATATATATTAGAGAGAGAGATTGAAAATATTACTAAACATGGCGCGAATTATTTGTTTCGTCCTTGCACTATGTGACAGCCTTTAGAACACCCATTTACTTGACTAACTGAACTTAAATACAACTCTAATCTTGCCACATGAGTGAAATACAACCCTAAATTCTGGTTAAGTTTAGGGGAGTTTTCGGACACTTTTCTCGGTATTTCATTAAGAACCTCATTTCTCCTACAGTAGTTTTGAGACCACTTGTTATGCCATGTGGCAGATGGAAAGTGTATTTAAGTTCAATTAGTCAAGTAGAGTGTTTAAGGTTGTCAATAGGCCGGGGATGAAACTAATAATTTCCGCCAAGTTTATGAGTGTTTTTAATACTTTTCTCTATATAATATTACTATACATTGTGTACATATTTTATAAAGAGCAACTTTCACATATAGAAAACAAAAAAATCATATTTGTATGTTATAGCAAAGTTTGCATAATTGCACTCCATAGCAAACATATATATGTATAATTCGTTATACATATACAATTGAAAGCTATGTCTATTTCGCTATATATATATACAAAAAGTAGCAATTGTATAATTCGTTGGCTCATCTTCAGATTTGTATAATTTCGCTAGCAGGCCATTTGTATAAATTGTTGTTAGCCTCTCGTTTGTATAAATCGTTGACAAAAATATTTGTATATCAAAAATCGCTCTCTCTTTTGCTTTATACAAACATAAATTATACATTATACAAACATAAATTTTACATTATATTGTATAATCTGTGTTTGTATAAAACGAGAAAGAGAGAAAGGACAAAAAAGAACTGGGCAGGGGAATATTTTTATTGTATAATTATAAGTGTATATGACGAATATATATGTATTTGCATGTGTATATACAATTTTCTCTCGCTTTATACAAACATAAATTATACTATTATACAACATAATTTACATTATATTGTATAATCTGTGTTTGTATAAAACGAGAAAGAGAGAAAGGACAAAAAAGAACTGGGCAGGGGAATATTTTTATTGTATAATTATAAGTGTATATGACGAAATATATATGTATTTGCATGTGTATATACAATTTTCTCTCGCTTTGTACAAACAGAAACACAATTTATACAATCCTGTTGTATAAAGCGAGAGAGGCGAGCACAGAGGGAGCGAGCGAGAAAGGGAGTGGCGAGCGAGAATTTGGAGGGAGAGATGCGACTGGCAAACGTTTGCTACGGGGCGCAATTAAATCAAACAGCAGCTACTCCATTTATTTTATATTATAAGTTTGTTATTCTGTACAATTATCCCTTTTATAAATTAGATGGTCCAGAATATTGAATTGTAATTTCCTCAAGTATTTAACTAAAACACAAAATGGGCCAAATCCAACGTAATGAATTGGGTCATTGAAAGACAAACCCTACACTCCTCATGATAACCAGGCCAGCCCGTTTTTAATTGGGCCATGTAAGACGAAGATTGACAATATTGGCCATTTGCAGAAATAGCCACTTAAGTAACCATATTTAAGACAGTCTAAATTCATAAATTCTTGTAACTAACTATTTCAAAATCAACTTTAGACCGACAAGTTTGAAGTTTCAAATTTTTTAGATATGTGTATCGGAGATTTATTTTGACAAGTCAAACTTCAACCAAATTAACAGATTTTTTTGTTTTGACATTTCATATTTTGCTTAAGATTTTTATCTTAAGTATACGATTGTCAAAAATTTGACCAAACGTTCTTAAACTTTCCTCAAATCGATTCTTTGGGGCTTTTGAATTTTGGTTTTAATAATGTTTACACTTATGGCAACAAAAATAGTTATGGTGAGAAACAAAATGATCACAAAAAATATATATTAGGTAACTTCACAAATCTTAAGATTATATTAGACCATTAAAAACTTCAAATCAACTAAGGAAAAAACTTAATTAAGTAATTATTGAATCTAACTTACTATATTTAATTTTCCCTACTATAATGAAATCCAATTAGTAAATTTTAGAATCCAATGCAATTTTTTGATAAGTTGGCCATTTACAACCTCTTCTACTTTATTTTTCATGGCATTAATTGAGGAATTTAGGGTATTAATTAAAAATTATGTATATTTCAAGTTTTATACGATCGAAAAATAGTTTAGAGCAAAACAAACTGGAAAAAAAAAGTAAAAAAAGAAACATAGTAAAATCTGCAAAGGAAACACAATCGTGAAGGCAAATTCGCTATTACAAAAATTGATGAGCAAATCAAATTAGCAACATTGAAGTGTGAGCTTACGATGTCAATAGCAAAATTTTGGTAATCGTCAAACACTTCAGTCCACATAGTCACTCTATTCTTAATACATATTTTGTGTACCATGCTATCGTTTTAACTTTACTATTTCTAACTTGTAAAAGCACCCTAACCTAATACTTTTATAACATATAGTTATAATACTTTAAAGCAAAGATATACATAACCATACAATATGATTTAAATATGAAATTTTTTAACTTTTTAATCATTTCTTAAAATGAGTCCCACAAGCTAATGAAATTTTCTCAAATCTTACCAACACATAAAATCATAGATCCAAAACTTAAAAAAACTTGACGTGTCATCTTTCCAAAATTATATATAATTATACAAAATATTGAAATTTGCCTGCCATTGATATAAAGAAGAAATGGACCCACAAAACGTATAAACTTCCGTGATCTTTTTTCCAATTTGGAAGTTCCAAAAGAGGATTAAGTCAAATTATTTAATTTATTTTATCTAAAATAGAAAAGTAAACATAAACCTCTTTCTTTGACTAATTTAAGTATCGTTTTCATATTAATATGATTAAAAAAAATATAGTTTATCAAAATCTATGAAGTTTGCTCACGAAAAGTAAAGCGTGACAAATAAAAAATGAACGAATAGAGTAGTATATGTTTTAGTTTAATACATTATTAACTTTTTAAATTTGTTAATAAATTATATTTAAAACTCAAATTGAAACTTATTTTATTTAAATACCCGAACATATGATAAATTATTCATCTTTATATCAAGAGACAATATATAAATAAATTAATTACATTCATTCACTCTATGCATTTAATCTAACTACTTACTAAACGCTCAACAATACACACGAAAGTATATAAATTTTTTGAATTAAAAGTATTTAATAAAAATATTTTGTCATATGTCGAGATGCTCATTCAAAAAATAGAATGTAATTTGAGTTGATAAATATAAAAAATTTACTAACAAGTTTAAAGAACTATATATATATAATGTATTAGTGACGGTGTTTGGATTGATTTAAAAGTTGGTCAAACCTACTTTTAAATCAGTTTTTGACTTCTGGAAGTGTTTGACAAATATTTAAAATAACTTTAAATAAGTCAAAAATAACTTAAAATAATTTTAAAATTATAATAAGTCAAAAATCAAAATAAGTATCCCCTATTTTTTATTTTTTGACTTAAAGCTCATTTCAGTTTGAGTTTTTATTTTTGACTTAAAAACTATTTTTTTTAAGCTAATCCAAACGGGCCCTAAGTCTATTTTTTCTCTATTAGTACTCTTCATCCTTAATAAGAGATTTCTGATTTGAGTTTTCTTGGGTACAAAATCACATTTATTAAAGAGTACTTTAACACTAAATTTAGTCAAACTCCCATGTGGATATCGAACATCGTATAGGAATCCAAAATTCTCTAAAAATATTGAACAGTTAACATAAACACTTTTTAAGCTAATTCAAATGGGCTTTATGTCTATTTTTTTCTTCTATCCGCACTCCTTCATCCTTAATAAGAGATTTTGAATTTGAGTTTTCTTAGGTAGAGAGTGCCTTTATTAAAAAACGTTTTACCCTTAATGTGAGACTTTCCGACACGAATCTGAATTTAGGAATCCAAAATTCTCTAAATATTGAATAATTAACATAAACACTTTTGTAAATTACAAAAAGTTATGTAAAGTTCAATTAAATGTCACATTGACCAAAGTCCATAATTAGGCATAAAATTTGCAAGAATGGCGTAAATTTTTTCAAAGTCTCTTCAATAGCGTATACATTGTCTCTCTGTATATAATTTTTCTTTCTTTCTCTTCTTGTTTGTTGAAGCTCGATTTGGTGAAGTAAATAGAGTTTGAATAATCATTAATTGCTTCAAATGCTTGAATGGGGGATTCTGACTTCTGATAGAAAAGTAAAAGATTCTTTTCGGATTGAAAAAAGAAATCAAAAGGGGCAATAAAAAAGGAACAATCTTTTGCTGCTTTTGGATTTATTGCTCCTTTTTTTGATCTGGGTTCTTTTTCTTTTCGCTAATTGCTGTAGATTATTGGTGCTTTTGGGTTTAAGGTGAGTAATTTATAATCTTTATTTGTTTGTTTAATCTGATTTTAATTGTTAACTATGGACATGTTGAGCTGGAAGAATCTAGCTTTTCTCTGTAGCTGTTTGCTTATAAGTACTTTGTTTTTTTTATGAATTTTGCTTTTCCTGCAAATTTTAGAGACCCCCTTTTTGAATGCTTGAGTTTTAAGCTCCTTTTTTTTTTTGTAATGGGTGGTGGGTGATTTTTATCTCTTTCTTGTATGATCTGTTGTTTTCAATTTATTTACATGTTGAAGTAAATTTAATGCTATATTGATGTATTGAGTTAGATGTTTGTGGTCTGATCACCAATGTGATTGAAAAACCAAATTGGTTTAGATGAGATAATCGAAGCATATTTGCAAGTTCCCTAATTTTGCAGTCATATTGGCAAGCTCTATTTATTCTTATGTATCTTTGCTACATTGAATAATCCGTTTTAGTCAATTGGGAATCCCGTGTGCTAAAAGATCTTAAGCATATAGCATTAATTTTTGATAGGTGGAGGAAGGGGTAAGGTTTGTGTACACTCTAACCTCCCGAGAGCCTACTTGTGGGATTTCACTGGGTATGTGATTGTTGTTGAAGTGGAGAGATAGATAAGTTCCTTATAGGATTATTTTCAAACAAATGGTGCATATTGTTGTTGTTGTTGTTGACTAACAGCACAAATCTTGGGCTGGATATTTGTGTGTTGAAAAGTTATTTTTCGTATGTATTTAATTGGCACTACATTCATGTTTTCCTGCAGGTAAAAGTGTTGCCGAGAATGAACCAATAGCATTTCACCTCATGGGCTGGTTGAACAAAATTTTCAAAGGTTCTAGCCATAAAGTTTCGGAAGGCCAATATGACTGGAGATGTGAAGGACATACAGAAGGGGATGATCCATCTACAGCAGAGGTAAGTGTGGCATTAAACTAATGTCCAATGAACTCATCATCCAGATAAACTGGCATCCTATCCTATGTATTTACTAAGCAAGCTCCTAAGACACCTGACATACCTTTGAATTGTTTACTTTATTTCTCATATTGCTCAGAATATTTGGGAATTCAGATTACCAAAACTTAGCAAGTGTTAGGGATTATAATTATCAGCTTAATAGGTAATATGGTATAGTTGGTGATTTATCCATGGATACAGGTAGGTAGTGTCGATATCAAGTAGATGGCATGCTGCTGATGCTGTTCATGTCAAAAGGCATTAGCGTTTGCTTGGTTCTAAAAGTTACAAGTCCACTTACTTGAATACTAAAAGTCCTTTCTGAAGTCTAGGGTGACATTGTCTAAAGCTCTAGCTGGCCATGCAGTCTTAACTTTCATCGGCAATGTGAAGAAGGCTTTGAAATCGTACGCTTATAATGAAGCTGTTAGAATTTAAAAGAGATTCTTTGTCTTATGTTGACGATTGGTATATATGTTGTATATGAATTGGTTATTTGTAAGACCACTGGCACAAAGACATGAGGACTTTGGTAAGGCTAATAATGCAAAATTTCACTACAACTGTTCAATTTTTGTTATTATGTGGTTTTTGGGGTGTAGCTGAGTGATGAAACTTGTTCAATTTACTAGCACATAATGACATAATACTAGTGCACATTCTATTGGTGCTTGGAATCTGGCTGGTAAATCTTGACCATGACCTAGTACTCAACAGTGTGGCTTAGTGGTCAGGGGAGAACTAGAACTATGAGGTCTCAGGTTTTGGAGACAAAAAATGCTAGGTGATATCTTTCCATCTGCTTAAGTTTTGGTATCAGAGTTACGCAGTACTGATGTTGGTGGGAGGTAGCAGATATCTGGTGGAAGTAGTCATGGTGCGCTCAAGCTCTCTAGGACACCAACCTCATAAAAAAAATTCAACTATAGCTATTGAAGTATAAGTTCTTAGAGTTGAAACTGAGTTAGATGCTGAGCTTTCTCTGGACAATATGAATCCCATTTGGTAATCGTTTTTAGTGACTGTTCTTCTTGACTTCTATGATGACTGATGGTACGGATGCTTTGAGATTGATTTCTCCAATTTCTTGCGGTTGCATAGTCATTTTGAGCTTTATTCAGTTCTGCTTGTAGTTTGCTCTGTCTTTTTCTCTCATTAATAAATTTGTTTATGTTACAAGTCTGTATTGATATCAATCTCAAAAACAAAGTTCACATTGTATTTTTAAATTTTCAGGGTAAATTGGATTGATGAGTAACTTACAACGTGTTAAAATTTAGACCTGCTCACCATGAATCCATGATAATCCGCTGTGTTGATACACTAAATTTTCATCAAAATATTTGTTCACTGAATTTTGTAACTATTAAGTCACTAAAATATGTAGGGCCGACTTTTCATATACAAATCCTTGATACTTTATTTTATGTGCTCAGTGTGATCATTATAGTTGGTTATATATGTCACTTACCATTGCCAATAAATGATCAAGATCCACCCTGAACAATAAAAGATCATTCGAACATGTAATATTCATACCGTGTCCGTATATTTTTTTAAATAAGCATATCATGCTGACATTTTTATACTGTGTTTGAACTTTTGTGTGTCTAGGACTCTTGGTCAGAGATTGAAGAAATAGATCGAGCTATTGCTATATCTCTCTCAGAAGAGGAACAGAAAGGGAAAGTTGTGATTGGTGAGTATTAGTTGCTTCTTAAAGAAATGAAAACTGAAAGTTTGCATTCCTTTGAGGTCTCTCCTGTACTGTCATAACCAAAAGCAAGATGTTACAGTTGTAGTTGAGTTAACTGCTGACATTATTTGGAATTTAAACTTCCCATTGTTTGTGGTCAAGGCTACTGCGTACTTTCATATATGTGTAGTTTAGCTCATCCATGGTATAGCGCGTTGTTCTATAGAAATACTTTTCATTCTATGAGGAATCTAGCTTCTTTTTATTAGTTTAGCTTTGACAATTTTTGAGAACCAGCCATACTTGATTAGTTGCAACTATATTTGCTTGATTTTCTAATTGTTCCTTTTCTTTGATTTTTAGCAGATAGTGAATCACAACTGAAAGAAGATGAACAACTTGCAAGAGCTCTGCAGGAGAGCTTGAATGTCGAATCTCCACCTCAGCATGTAAGCAGAAATGATCACGGAGGCGGGAATGTATATGGGAATGGAAACTTCTATCATCCAGTACCTTTCCCATATTCTGCAAGCTTTAGGTATTCAAAATCTTTGTTGATGTTTTTATAAAATTGTAGCAAACTTTATCTTACTCAATGTCATTGGGCTCCCTTAATTTCCTTTGAAGTCAGCCGTGGATATGTACAGTGGTAGAGCTAGTTCGGAAAATCCAAAATAAAATGGACTAATCTTTGAAAGCGTGTGAGTTAGTTAGCTAAAGTTGCAGTTGCTACTTATTAATTGCCATAAATATAAATCCCTAGATATTTTACTCGCTTCTTTCTTGATGAACTTGATTTCTTTTCTCTCTTCTTCTTTTCACTTTCTAAATTTTGTTATAGGTGTCATTATACAGAATTTGTATCATGGGATATCTGTATTATTAACGCGAGGAACAAAACATTTTAATTTTGAAACTTTCTTTTGAAAATGGTGAACCATTTAATATTAAATATATCTTTTGCTTTATTTTGTAGTGGATGGCATGTTCAGAGGTAAGAGAAGGGAACTACAATTCCATTGATTTTTCTATCATTGTATTTCTGCATTTAGGTTATTCTTACGTATTTCTCCAGTGCTCCCTAGCTGTACACTCTGATTCATGTGTGTACTTGTGTCACTAGATAGAGAGTTCAATGGTGGGCTGTAAGAAATCTTAAGTGAGCCTGTCGATTGCTGTGAACATTCTAAATTCCTTGTATAAGCAAATACAGATGTTTGTCATAAGACATTAAGAATTAACACTACAACATGACTGATAAAATAAATTTTTTTAACACAACTGCTTTTAGACCTAATGCATGTTATCTTTTTCTGTGGTAGGGTATGTGCAGGTTGCAGCACTGAAATAGGTCATGGACGATTTTTGAGTTGCATGGGAGCGGTATGGCATCCAGAGTGCTTTAGATGCCATGCCTGTAACCAGCCAATATCTGATTATGAGGTGCAATACTGCATAATTTTTAATTTTTCTAGTTCAGTCTTGTTATCTGGTGTATTACTGCTTTTGCTTATCCGACATTTTTCATAATAATGGTGCCAAGTCAAAGCACATGTTGATTTGGGGTATTTGGGTAACCAAACGCGAAAAAGGGTGGGATTGAGGCAGGGAGCAGATGCACAATAATAACTACAGATCTACTGGGGAAACAATCATCTAAAGTAAATGACTTACTATAAAATACAATTTTGAAAATATGTCTGACCATCAGTAGGCAATTTGCTCATTCTGGAAATAAGAGAAGTGACAGGAATCAATTTTGTACATCTGGTAGCAAGTTATAGTTTTTAGTAATATGCACTCATCGTCCATAAGGTGTTCAATACTTTCTGTAACTGTAACTTAGTACTGATATTGTTGTTGGTAATTATCTTATAGTGTCTTGGGTAATGTACGTCAACTGTCAATCATCTGAAAGTGATAGAACATCAATTTGTATGACAAGTATATTCATGAAATCTGTTTTAACTTTTGGATGTATTAAATGTGCAGTTCTCAATGTCTGGGAACTATCCCTATCACAAAACATGCTACAAGGAGCATTATCACCCAAAATGTGATGTGTGCAAACACTTTGTAAGTACAAAATGATTGTTTCTCTTAAATCTTCTGCAGAAGTCCTCTTACATGTCTTAATTTTTCTTTTGATTGTAGAAGACTACCAAACACTAGAAAAACATGTAGTTCTCCATTACATGCCTTCCTTGAAGCTCAGATTAATTAAAATGCTCTGCTAATGATAGTGGTCCTAGACACTAGTGTAAGGTAGGTGTCACAACATTTCACCGAGTACAGATCACTGAGAACTTGGTATAGGCTATCTCTTGTTGGCTCAGAATCCATCTAGCTACTGATTATGTATAATTTATTTGAGATTCAGTAAGTGCTTCCTGTCTGTCCAGATTCCAACAAACGCAAGTCTTCTCTAGTCTAGACTTCATGGACTGTTCTGTCTTTTCTGATCTAAATGTCATGGGCTGTATAGTTTAATCGTGCGTCTTCCTAAGATTATAATCAAATTAATAAAGTGTATGGTAGGTGTCTCAACATTTCACCGAGTACAGATCATTGGGAACTTGGTATAGACTATCTCTTGTTGGTTCAGAATCCATCTAGCTGCTGATAATGTATCATTTCTTTGAGATTCATGAAGTGTTTCCTGTCTGTCCAGATTCCAACAAATGCAGCTGGGCTTATTGAATACAGAGCACATCCATTTTGGTCCCAGAAGTATTGTCCTTTTCATGAGCATGATGGAACACCCCGTTGCTGTAGCTGTGAGCGAATGGAGGTGAGGCGGATGAAACAGAACAAGATTTCTGGAGAAACCTGTGTTTTCAGCAAAATTCTTGTGATTAACTTCTATAAAGAATACAATTTTGATTTGACTGCAGCCACGGGATACAAGATATATTGCCCTTGATGATGGTCGAAAGCTATGTCTAGAGTGCTTGGACTCTGCGATAATGGATACGAGTCAGTGTCAGCCCCTTTATTATGATATACAAGAATTCTATGAAGGGCTAAATATGAAAGTGGAGCAGAAAGTTCCTTTGCTTCTGGTTGAGAGACAAGCATTGAATGAGGCTATGGATGGAGAGAGACATGTAACTGTTATCTTGACCCTAGCTGCCGCTTCTTCTCCTTTCATTCTTGTATTCTCCATATTCATACTGTTTTCGTGTGAAGAATATATTCCTTATATTTGGTTTTCATCCCTTTTGCCAGGGTTATCACCACATGCCTGAGACAAGAGGACTTTGCCTTTCTGAGGAACAAACTATCAGCACTGTAAGGACTTCAAGTGATATCCATTTCTTCTCCCTCTTCATGATTTTGGAAACTGAAAACTTGAATATCTTTTATTCAAATGGTAAACGGAAGCACTTACTTACCACTAATTGCCAGATACAAAGACGGCCAAGAATAGGAGCTGGAAATCGGGTCATGGACATGAGAACGGAACCTTATAAATTGACACGCCGCTGTGAAGTGACTGCAATTCTTATCTTATATGGTCTACCAAGGTACTATTTCGTTACTTTGCTCTGCAAATTTGTGAATCTGAGTGCTACCGTTTTAACAGACCTGTTTGATTAGTCAGAATCACTTGTGTCCATTCAACATTTAATTTATTTAAATGTTGATGATGCATTGCAAGTAGGCATTAAGCAAAACAAAGATACTACGTCCCTTACTAGGGCTGTAGAAAAAGTTGATTACATTTTATATTACTCTATGTGACCATGTCAATAGTGGATGGTCAATGTAATCTGGTTTGGCATGATAATTCACTTGAGATGCATTTAGAGTCAGCTTTCCATCACATTCGTGGGACTAGATGTGATTTGGGCTCTCTAAAATCTCTGGCTTCTTCGCCAGTCTTATAAAATATTCTTAGATTCCTCTGGACTATGTAGTAACTTTTTCATCTGATATCTGTGCACACCACATACCTAACCTTGTTGCTGTTTCCTGATGCTTTCTAGCTAGAATCCATTTTTTTTACCACACGTTTCTACCTCTGAGGAAAAATTGAATGATTTCTGTGTTTCTGACGGACAGTATGAATTGGACATTTCCTCTGTAATATAGGTTTAAGCAGCACGTACATGTATTTTTGCCCTCAAGTTGAAGCATTAATTTTCTTTTTTGTAAGTGGAAGCGTTGGTTTCGATATATGACATGAGTCTATGCAGGTTGCTGACTGGGTCAATCCTTGCCCATGAGATGATGCATGCGTGGCTTCGACTAAGAGGTGCTCGCTCATTTCTTCTACTCCCTTCCTAACTTGAGTGCCCATCTATTTCAAGAGGTTGCTGACCCTGGGATGTCAGCAACCTCTAGGAATGCCAAATTCAGAGCGAAAAATTGTAAAGCGCAAATAATAAGAAGAGAAAAGCATAGGTAGACTGTCTGATTGAATATGATTCAAAAACTCAAAAAAGTACGCTTATTAGTTACAGGGATGTTTTTTTATAGATAAAATGGAAAGTAAATCATCAATGGCATAGTAAAAACAAGATTAAAAAGAAGAAGAAACGCATAAAGTTTAGGATATATAGTAGCATGTCAAGCACGAGTTCTTTTGGCGTGGACATGTGGAAAATGGAACATAAAGAAAAACTCTCAGGGAACTGTCTAAATGCCTCCTGCATGTATAGGAACATGTTTGTTTTCCTTCCTTTGAGTTTGTCTATCCCGATATCTGTGCAATTTATTGGTTACAATCATTGACTCTTGGAGTGTCTGATGTGGTCGATATGTCCTTCATCTATGATAGGTTATCGAACTCTTAGCCAAGACGTTGAAGAAGGCATTTGCCAGGTATTAGCACACATGTGGTTAGAAACCCAAATTGCATCCGTATCAAGCAGCAATGGAGGCGCTTCAACCTCATCAGGCATGTCATCATCAAAGCAGGGAATTAGATCTCCTTTTGAGAGGAAACTCGGGGATTTTTTCAAACACCAGATTGAATCAGACACTTCGCCAATTTATGGAAACGGATTCAGAGCTGGTAACCAAGCAGTGCTTAAATACGGACTAGAAAGGACGTTGGATCACATTCGGATGACAGGAACCTTTCCTTATTGAGCACAAGGTTAGAAAACAGACTCACATTCATTTGTTGTCAAGAAAGAAGCTTTGGTCTATTCATTTTAGTGCTTTGGACCATTGCCATATCATATAATACCTTAGAAGTTGAGGAAAGTTATGTTTTTCCTACCTTTGTAGAGTGATCTTGACACAGCAAACAAGGAATAGACACAAAAAATATCCATTCTTTTAGAAAATTAATGAAGTCTATTAGTTTGATTTTCTACTTTCACAGAATGCTTATTATTTATTATATAGAATATGCAACAATTAGACAAAATCTGATCAAGAGGATTACAATCAAAAAGGGATCGCCCAGTCAGTCAATAGCGGAGCTAGAATTTTGAATTCAAATATAAAGAAGAAAAAAACATTTCGAAGAAGCTAAGAGGAGTCAACATTTGCTATATCTACACAAAAATTAGCTTTGACCTTTGTGTAGTGTAATTTCCAAACGAAGGAGATTCAGATAAACCGTCTTGCGGCTCTATGTGTAGCACGGGATGTGATCATGTGAATGTGCTCCATTGCCTTCGTCCATTTTGTTTATTACAACAACATATTCAATGTAATTTCATAGACGGATTATGGAGAGAGTAAAGTGTACGCAAATTTTATCTGAGAGACTATTTTCGAAAATGACCTTCAGTTAGAACTTTGAATAACAACACTAAACAAGATTAACAGAGAATTCTACGAGTAACACACAAGATATTTCTTTGATCATTAGCATAAACACCTCAACTAAATTATGAGGACACTCTACAACATGAGGATACATACGAGCAATAACAAACAAAAGATATTTCTTTTATCATTAACATAAACACCTCAATGAAATCGCATAATCTTTCAAATACACATTTTGATGTTTGTTGACTCATTTTTCTTTGTTGATCACTCACATCTTTCAAATACCATCCCTATCGCAAAGTATTATTATTTTGTAATTATATAAATATTTATCACTTATTTTAAATAATTAATTCCAAAAGTTTTTTATTTTTTTCGTGTTCAATCAAACATCATTCTATATCGAGTCAAGCACTATCTTTAGATTACAAGTAGCAGAAGTAAATGTCTGAAAATTGCCGCTGACAAATTGGTTTCTATATAAAACACTAAAAAAAAACAATAGCTGTCGACGGCGCCGGCGGCCATGGCGGCGACGGTGAAAGTAGCAAAACCAATTTTCTATACTTGCCATCTCCAACTCCGGTATGCCACCCACTCTACGGCGACTAATCGACCACACGAACTCGCCGATAAAATATGCCGTCTTTTGATTCTTCAGCGTTATACAGCAGTTGACAGTCTCAAATTCGATTTCTCCAACAATCTTGTCGACTCTGTTCTTGTAAAACTCAAACTTCATCCTAATGCTTCATTGCATTTCTTCAAATTAGCTTCAGGGCGACAATTTTTTAGACCCCATGTAGTATCTTACTGCAGAATAGTTCATATACTATCCAGAGGGAGAATGTTCGATGAAGCTAGGTTTTATTTATCGGAGCTTCTAGAACTTTCTAGAAATAAGAAATCTGTGTCGTTTGTTTGGGACGAATTAATGACAGTATATAGAGAGTTCAAGTTTTCTCCTACAGTTTTTGATATGGTTTTGAAAATCTATGCGAAAAAGGGGTTGGTCAAGAATGCATTGTACGTGTTTGATAATATGCCTAAGTGCGGCCGTGTGCCTAGTCTGGGTTCTTGTAATAGTTTGTTGAATAGTTTGGTGAAAAAAGGTGATTTTTTTACTGTGTTTTCTGTATATGATCAGATGATAAAGATGGGGTTCTCTCCTGATATATATACTTGTACCATAATGGTTAATGCGTATTGTAAGGATGGGAAGGTTGATAAAGCTGAAATTTTTGTTGAAGAAATTGAGAAGATGGATTTGGAGTTGAGTATTGCTACTTATCATAGTTTGATTAATGGGTATGTGGAGAGAAAGGATCTTAAGGGTGTCGAAAGAGTGTTGAGGGTGATAGATGAAAGAGGAATTTCAAGAAATATAGTTACATTCACGTTATTGATTAAGGGTTATTGCAGGCTGTGTAAGATGGAGGAAGCAGAGAAAGTGTTCAGAGAAATGAAGGAGGTGGATGAGCAGGTGTATGGTGTGTTAATTGAGGGGTTTTGTCAGATGGGGAAAATGGATGATGCGCTTAGGATTCGGGATGAGTTGCTGAGATCAGGGTTTAACATGAATCTGTTTATCTGTAATTCCTTGATAAATGGGTACTGCAAAGCTGGTAAAATAAGCAATGCCGAACAGATTGTTAGGAGCATGATCGACTGGAATCTTAAACCTGATTCTTATAGTTATCATACCCTTTTAGATGGTTATTGTAGGGAAGGACTGATGCAAAATGCATTCAACCTTTGTGATGAGATGATTCAGAGTGGTATCGATCCAACAGTTGTCACTTACAACACTCTGCTAAAAGGATTAAGTCGGGAAGGGGCCATTGCTGATGCTTTGCATCTTTGGAATTTGATGCTTAAAAGAGGTATAATTCCTGATGCAGTTGGATATAGTACTCTCTTAGATGTATTTCTTAACATGGGAGAATTTGAAAAGGCTTTGGTCTTGTGGAAACATATTCTAGCAAGAGGGCACCACACCAAAAGCAGGATTCTTCTAAATACAATGCTCAAAGGATTCTGTAAGATGGGGAAAATGGTTGAAGCCGAGCTCCTTTTTCACAAAATGGAGGAGTTTGGCTGTTCTCCGGATGGAGTAACTTATAGGACCCTAAGTGATGGGTATTGTAAAGCAGGAGAGATTGAAAAAGCTTTAAAATTAAAGGGTGTCATGGAACTGCAGAATATTCCTGCTTCGGTTGAAAATTTTAATTCACTTATTAGTGGACTTATAAAGGCTGGAATGTTTAGCAAAGTCAAAGATCTTCTTAATGAAATGCATGATAGGGAATTAACCCCTAACATTGTTACATATGGAGCCCTTATTGCTGGTTGGTTTAAAGAAGGATTGCCTGAGAAAGTTTATAAAGCATATTTTGATATGAGAGAGAACGGATTGAATCCAAATGTCATAATTGTTAGCTCTATTGTTAATGGATTATACAAACTTGGTAGAACTGATGATGCTAATATGCTCCTGCTGAAAATACTGGATGTAAAGTTGTATCCTGACCTGAAACATATTTACGGTTTCTCAAACGTTAAGACAGGGCTGCCTGCTACACAGAAAATTGCAGATTCCCTTGATGGAAATGCAACAAAATGTGTTGTCCCCAATAATGTCCTGTATAATATTGTTGTGGCAGGGTTATGCAAATTGGGGAAGATCGATGATGCAAGAGATGTTGTAAACCACTTCTCACTAAAAGGTTTTACTCCTGATGAGTTTACCTACTGCACCTTGGTCCATGGCATGTCGTCGGTTGGTAAAGTTAATGAAGCTTTCAATTTGCGTGATGAGATGCTAATAAAGGATCTTGTTCCAAATATTGCAGTATACAATGCTCTAATAAATGGCCTTTGTAAAGCAGGGAACATTGAACGAGCATTTAGTCTTTTCAATAAGCTTCATTCGAAAGGGTTATCTCCCAATGTTATAACTTTTAACACTCTGATAGATGGATGCTATAAGATTGGTAAAACTAGTGAAGCTGTGCAACTGCTGAAGAGAATGACAGAAGAAGAAAACCTTCCGTCATAACTTATTCAAATCTGATTCCAACAAATGCAGCTGGACTTATTGAATACAGTGCACATCCATTTTGGTCCCAGAAGTATTGTCCTTTTCATGATGGAACACCCGGTTACTGTAGCTGTGAGAGAATGGAGGTGAGGTGGATGAAACAGAACAAGATTTGTTCTGTAATTTAGGTTTAAGCAGCACGTACATGTATTTATGCTCTCAAGTGGAAGCATTAATTTTATTTTTTGCAAGTGGAACCGAGCATTAGTTTCATAGCTTGCTTTCGATATATGACATGAATTTTTGCAGGTTCCTGACTGGGTCAATCCTTGCGCATGAGATGATGCATGCATGGCTTCGACTAAGAGGTGCTCACTCATTTCTTCTACTCCCTTCTTAATTTGGGTGCCCATCTTTTTCTATGTGCCCCAATACAATGTCTGCTTTCCAAAATAGCAGTAAATAACAGTATTGTATAACACAAGATTCTATTATGGAACCACTTTTGCTTCTCACATCCCTCTTACTTTCTTGTATATCCTAAATCAAAGCAAAAGAATCTAGGGATGTCATATTTAGAGCAAAACATTATATAGCACAAATATTAAGAAGAGAAAAGTGCAGGTAGACTTTCAATATGATTCGAAAACTTAATAAGTACACCTATTAGTTACATAGATGTTTTTTCTAGATAAATGGAAAGTAAATCATCATTGGCATAGTAAAAAACAAGATTAAAAGATGTAACACACAAAGTCTAGAATACAAAGTAGCATGTCCAGTACAAGTTCTTTTGGCGCGGACATGCAAAAAAGGTAAAGGAAAAGAAAAAACTTTCAGTTGACTGTCTAAACTCCTCCTGCATATGTAGGAACACAAACTCTTTCCATTTTTGAGTTTGTCATCCTGATATCTGTGCATATTATTGGTTACGATCATTGACTCTTGGAGTTTCTAATGTGTTAGATATGTCCTCCATCTATGATAGGTTATCGAACACTTAGCCAAGACGTTGAAGAAGGCATTTGCCAGTACTAGCATATATGTGATTTGAAACCCAAATTGAATCCATTTCAAGCAGCAATGGTGCTTCAATCTCATTAGGCGTGTCATCATCATCAAAGCAGGGGATTAGATCTCCTTTCGAGAGGAAAGTCGAGGATTTCTTTAAACACCAGAATGAATCAGACACCTCGCCAATTTATGGAAACGGATTCAGAGCTGGTAACCAGGCGTGCTTAAATATGGACTAGAAAGGATGTTGGATCATACTCGGATGACAGGAACCTTTCCAAATTGAGCACAAGGTTAGCAAACACACTGACATTGATTTGTTGTCAAGAAAGAAGCTTTGGTCCATTCATATTAGTGCTTTGGACCATTGCCATATTATATAATACCTTAGAAGTTGAGGAAAGATATATTTTTCCTACCTCTGTAGTGTGATCTTGACACAACAAACAAGGAATAGAGTCATAGACACAGCAAAAATCCATTCTTTTAGAAAATTAATGAAGTCTATTAGTTTGATTTTCTACTTTTGCAGAATGCTTTTTCTGTTCTATTAAGTTTTATATTGCAAATTTCTTGCTAGAACATGTTATTTCTGCTATCATTGTTATTAATTGGTTACTGGATTACTAGCAGGTTTAATATGCATCTAGTAAAGCAAACGATTCACAGAGGTAATATTCTGGGGAACAGAAGACATTTTAATATTTCCTTCAATCATTCATGCACGTTTATCCACAGTCCACACGATCGTCATTTATAACCTGAGGTAGAAGAGACACATCACTGGAAGATAATATAAATTCATCCTACCCCTAATTGGATATACTCCTTTGCTTTTTGTCCTAAAACAATATTTATTTCCCCAAGTATGAGAACATAACTGAAGTCATCATGCAATGTATGCTAATACCCTTCTGAATCAGATGACAAATACGGTCTTGTAACAATTTTTTTGAGCAATTAAGTCCACTATCCTTCTTCTAACCTGTACTAGAGATTAGATAGGCTAGTGAAATACTGTGTGCTTAACTTTCTCTTCAAAAATCACTGGATGGTTAACTTTTGGCTTGCATTTTCCTAAACATCTTTTAACCATATGCTTTTTGTAATAACTGATGTAGTCTATCTGGCACTAGGTCACTTTCTGTGTGTTGTTTTTTGTTTTTAAAAAAGGGAGATCTGAAGTGTATCAGTGTTTTATCTGGGGAAAATTTCTGTGAATTTGTGTCGAAAAAGTTCTTATGTTTTCCATTTTCTTCTTTCTTAATTCATACTGATTGTAACAAGGTCTTATTTATGTGTGTAGCTTCAAGGCTGTTAAACCAGGATAATACAAAACTTAAAACTGATAACAAGGTGACGGTGAAGTGCAGAAGGAGCAGTTTTCCAAGGTATCATTCTTCCTTCAAATATGTATAAATAGCTAAGCTTGATCAAAAGTAAACGTCCAGTTATTTTCACCATGCACCTAATAGTTGCTGGCTCACAGTGTTTGTATAGTTCATTAGTTTTAAACCATAGGCATTATTCAATTCATTAATCAAAGTTGACAAATATACAATGAGCCTAGTGCTTCTTGAATCTGGAGATAGTTTTAATATTTATGTTCCGGCTGTAGGTTTCTGGATCTCTTTCACGCTTATATGTAAGCAGGCGCAGTACACCAATTTCATCGGTGTTATAAAGCTCTACGAGAAGAGAGGGTCGGGCTTATGCCCTGCCCCATATATGATAATCTTCATAGTGTAAGTAGATGTAACTTTGCCATCAATGAACATGAAGTTGCAATCTTCAGTTGACTTTCATTTCTCATAGTATGTTCTTGTAAGTTCAATAAGCATATGACATTCTATATAACATCAATTCCACACTGGATTCAGGGGAAGTGAAGTAACAAAAAAGATCATTGGACAATTTTGGTACTCCATTGTCATGTTATTTTATACTATGTTACCCTTTGAATAATGAGTGTTTGGGTTACACTTTTATTATTTGAGTTGGGATATATTGGTAAAGTTATAGTAAAATGTGAAATGTCAAAGTGTAAAGGTAAACCTATGGAGAAAGAAAAAGAAGATAGCCGATTATGTTTGTGGTGGAGTGGTAAGTAGTCCTGCATTCTTAATCAAAAGTTTTGGATTTGAATCATAGTTACGGAGTTGTCTTTGTTAGTGAGCACTTAAACCTCAATGCAAGACTTGTAGGTACGAATTTGAAGCTAGTCAGACTCCAATTCAAATACCTGACATCGAATGGGAAATAAAAAAAGAAATAAACGTGGTGATGATTATGTTAAAACCGACACTTTTTCCTAAAGTTAATACTCCACTATGTTAAAAAGGAGGGAGGAAAATGTAAAAATAAAGAGAGAGAAGAGAGTACTATCGTTCTTTTCACTGTCTCAATTTATATGACACCGTTGAATATCTAAAGTCAACAAGTTTTTTTTAATTATAACTTTTTATGTCTTTTAAATTGTTAATCATTGTAATTATAATAATTTTTACATAATTTTCAAATATATAAATTTTATTTCAAAAAACGTCAAGCGTTTCAATAATTCAATTGTGTACCACATCAAATGACACAGATGGAATATTTAATAGTAATTGATTGAAACCGTGGAAATCATCATTTTGACTTCCTTGTAGATCCTTTTGATAGTAAAAAGACTACTTTAATATTGTTATTATTAGTAATAATAAAATAAATAAAAGTTGAACCGACAGCTTTTGTATAATACACAAATCATGAGAATTAACCGAGTCAATAGGATCTTTGAATCCTTCCGCAGATTATTCTTTTAATTTTAAGATTTGAACTCAAAACTTTTAGATGAAAGGATATTAATCTTTTCATCACACTCATCAATTACGATCATTGGATGATAAATAGTTGCGAAGATACATGACCAACACAAATACGTGTATAATATTTATTGACTAGAAAAAGTAGTATACAATAAATTTGTTTGGCTATCTGTGCGAAAATTCCTTTCTTTTCTTTTGGATCTGTTAATTACTTTTTCTTAGTACACTAATTATAATATACTTAGAATAGACTTAAGTTAATCAAGTTAGGTTGCAATTCCTTTTCAAGAAAGTCAATTTTTGTAAGAAGTGAAAGGCAAAGTTTCAAGCATCATATTATGACTTAAAGCGAGAGGCATCTACTATGAGATTGACCTTAAAGCTTTATTTATTTTGGTTTCTCATCCGATGTCTACTATTCGTAATAAGGTTTGATTAAATTTAAATTTGTATTGACCGTCAGAAAATCTCACATCAAAAGGTATAGCACTCTTATAACACAGACGATTGCATATTCGAAATATGTAATTAAAAAAATATTTATCGCTTTGTCACAATCTAGGTCATCAAAAAGTTGAATATAAGAGGCAATGAAGCTTTCATTTAGTTGTTGAATAAGAAATGATACATATCGGAAACTTAATTTTTGTTAGAAAAATCACCATTCATGTATTAAATATGATTTAATTTTCCATTGATTTATCCTAGACAAGTCATAACTCACAATAACTCTGAACATGCATTAATTAGAAAAAATAGACAATGGATCAAATTATATTTGATCATACTTACTATACTCAAATAATTTAAGATCGACTATATAAATGATCTCATTAGACTTGTTCCATCTTTAAATACATCTCATGTCAACATTATATTTATAACAATGAAAGTTATAAGTTGTGTTCGATAAAAGAGTTATTGTTTATCATTAACCGTCTCAAATAAAGAAAATTATACCATGATGTAGTAAATCTTATCACATGCATGACAATTAGAAAAATAGGTTATTAATACAACAACCAAACCAAGTTTACGTATTAAAATTAACTCGTAATTGACTAAAATAAGTCTTTATCTAAACTTTATAATGGATTATGGATCTTAATAGTTAACTTAATTTAAACCAAGTGTAGGTATTAAAAAGTAACTTAATCAGTTTGACTGATTAGTAACTTTAATTTGCATATTTTAAGCAATTGGTCTTCATTGAATAGCACTAACTTGGACTAGTAGATATATAATAATTAAATAATTGATTCTTGTGTTCACGTTCATTTACTTAATTGGTTTAGATGAATTTCCGTTAATAGCGATTAATTTAAATTTGTGTCGCGTAAGATTTAGATAGGAAGAAACTATTTTCTTCTAAAACTTTTTGCGTATTTAAGATTTAAATTCGAGATCAATTTTTAATTTTTAATTTTTTTTGCAAATAAGTAAAATAGATTTTTTTTCAACTTCTCCAAGTCCTCTTTATACCTAACCAAACATAATGCACCTAATAAAGCGTGTGTCTCACTAGGGGCACGTAGACTTCAAACATGTAGTCTACTCTTTATTTGGTGTAACATATTATAGTCATTTATTTAATGAAAAAGGGTCATAAATGTCTCGAACTATGTAAAAAATAGACTACTTATAGTCTTCGTTATATTTAGGAATAAAAAATGTCCCTCGTTATTTCAAAAGATCACAAATATCCTCAAGAGTTAATAACAGTTATGAGTAATAATCGTTAAATGAAAAAAAGGTTTCTTTGTCAAAAAAAAATCCATTCTTAAGCTTAAACTCAAGACCACTAATTTATAGTTACGAAATAAAAGGAATTGGATTATACAAATAGTTCTGCACTTTGATTATTTTTTAATTTATAAGCAACTCCTCCAATTCATCCTTTTTTTCCCAAAATACCCTACTAGGAATATAAGCGTCAAATATGGTACTTCCGCCGTTTCAATTTGTTTGTCCTATTTTCCTTTTAAATTCATTTTTTAATTAAATTTTTTTTTTTATGCAACTCTTTAGTTTCAACTTTCAACATAACGTATTTAACATCAGACAACAAGATTAAATAATATTTTGATACATTCCATGTATCATTAGTTTAAAGTCATGAGGTTCGAAAATCTTCTTTTACTTTTTAAAACTCTGTATACGAAGTTAAAATCAGACAAATAAATTGAAACGAAATAAGTAATAAACCTCTCAAAAATATAAGTAAGTTAGAATATTTTAATTAGTTCAAGAGATCACTGCAACATTTGAAAATCCAACAAGTAAGATTTCTCTTGATTTTATTTTTTGTCACAATTATATAAATAGTATAATTATATAGACAGAACCGCGTGAAAAGATTATAGGATAAGTTATAGATGTTGTAGGCATTATGCCTAAAGAAATTTAGTACGTTACAAGTGGTACGAAGCACGACAAAACTAAAAATATAGTTTTCGTTTCAATTTATGAGATATATTTTTTTTAATGTATTTAAAATTAAATATTGTATTTTTTATTTATATTAAATCAAACAGTACTATATAAATTAAGACACAAAGAGTAACTCATAAGTCGTTAATCTATATTCATAAATTTAACTTTTAGTTAAAATTCCACACAAGAAAAACGACTTTATTTTTTTTCATCATCACCTAACAATAATTGAATAATTTGACTAGGTGAGAGTGTCATTCTCACACTGCAGGCCGTACATGCTATATGTATATTTAGATCTTAAAAGTCTTCGGTTTCTCACGTCTGCAAATATCATGCTTTAATTGAATTAAATTAAATAGAATCTATATATTCATAGAGTAGATTTTTCTAATATTGAAGCTTCCTTTGGTCCATCCTAAATTCATTCTCACCGACAGTTAACTTTTTTATTTAATTACTTCCCATGTTAGTATAAATGAAATCCCGATATACTACCAATAAGGAATATGGTGGATTAATAAGTCTTTTTTTATTCTTAATCAGATGTTTTGGGTTCGTGTCTCGTTAGATACGGAGTGATCTTTGTTTGGAAGCGTTTTAAGACAAATTTAATCGGGCTTCGATGCGGATACCTAACACCGGATGAAAAAATCATACTCTTTTGTCCGAAAATAAGAATTATTTTAGCAAAAATCAAGTTGATTAAAAAAACCAATAAGTTAATATGATGTGTAGTTGAATAAACTATCCTTATTTAATAAATATTTTTAAAAATTAAACACTATTAAAAAATTGAGCATGAGGGTATAGATAATAGATATATAGTTAAAATAACATACTAATTTATTTTTTTAAATACTAATTTTTGTGTTGAATTATTGTTGTGACACTTATTTTAAGATTTTTTATTTTTTTTTTGCGCTAGGATGATATTCATTTTGGGACGAAGGAAGTATACATCTTTCACTAATGAAAGTAATTAAGTACACATTTAGTATAATTAAAGGTAGTACAACAAGTGTATTATCTATGATAAATTTGATGTAAACACTTGATACAAATAAGTTTTTATTGTATATACATTCATAGTACCCTCCCTCAAAATATATATACTTATATAGATTGGACGGTTACATATAATATCTTGATATTAAATGACGAAAAATATATTATACTTTTATCTTAATTACTTTCTTCACTGGAAAATATATTATACAAGTATATATAAAAGGTTATCTTTTTAGTATATACATAATGAATGATGAACTCTTTTGATGAAAATCGTCCATTCGTTATTGTTTGATATGGTAAATCTTTAAGAAAATAAAATGTATCAAAAACTTGAAACTTAGGAGTAGATAGGCATCCAAACCAAATGAAGATTTTCTTGTTTACATTATCTTTTATGAAATAATATGAGCATTTTATTAACCTTATTAGGGATGCATTAATTATTATAAGTAGTAAAGAATATGGTGTTCTATGGAGTATAAAACATAAAAACAATACTTACATCATTAGGTTTGTCATGTCAAAGTCTATTGGAAGACAAAAAGGTATAAACAATTCTAGGAAAAAGTCAATCAGACACTTAAATTTAGCTGGCAGTCGGCTAATACTCTATAGTTTAATAATTATAAAAATATTTTGGATACTTAAATTAAAAATAAATAAAGAAGGTTCTGAAATCAAAACACATGCCAGCTTTAAAGTATCTTCTCTTTACTTATATTTGTTAATTCACTACTAATTGGTTGTAAAAATATCTAAGACTAAGTCTTCATTTGGATTTGGTATGATAGTGTAAATATTATTTAGATTAATACAAATTTTGTTCACTGATAAGTAGTACTTAAGTGTTTTTATACCATAAAGTTGACCAACAATAAGTAATTTTCCGTACGTATTAACTATTAAGTATGATATGATAAATTTAAGCACCAACAATCATATTGAGGAGCGTAACCTCGTAAGTAAGGTATTGAGAAGATTAAAATATATGCAGATCTTATTTCTACCTTTATAAAGTATAAATATTGTTTCTAATAGACCCTCGACTTAAAAAAAGTGTAATCAAAATAGGATGAAAAATAAAATAAACAATGTAATATGTAGTAGTAAAAATTGAAGAAGAGATATTATGAGAAGATGAGACTACCCACTATCTCTCACACAAAAATACTACTCAACATTCGATTATCTACTATCTTACTATCCTAATAATCATCGACCTTCGTATATAAGATCATGTTCTCAGTTATAAGCTGAAAATGCGTCATGACGTTAAATTTTTCTTTAGCTTACTTCTACCTCCGTTAATTAGACTCTTACAACTCCTTACTAGAACCTCCTCTCAATATGTATATAACTTAAGTTCTTTTCTTATTATTGAATTAAATTAAATTAATGTTTTTAAATTTTATAAAGTACGATAAGTTGAAGGTGGGGTAAAATTACATATAGATGTTAACATTTCGAAAAGAAAAGAAAGATGCATTGTTTAGATGATGTTGTTCCTTCTCTGAGCTCACTTCTAAGTTTATAGAGTATGTTATTATTGTTATACAATAAGTTTTAATTCTTCACTCATTCAAATATATTATTAAAATTTATGTAATTTGAATTTACGAGTGTCACGTAAATAGAGGTAGAGGGTGTATGAAGTTTCTCCTTAACACTTTCGATGACTTCTCGAATACCAAAGAGAGTAAATAAATGAAAAGGGTATATTTCAAGTTTAGGGTTATTAATTGTATACTTTGCTTTCCCGCAATTGTGTTCCCATTTTGAAAACGATTACTTCGATATTAAGGTATGTTAATTAATGGCATTTTGATAAGTACTTTAATCTATAATTAGCGTAATAAATCACATTAATGTATCTTCCAAGAAACCTAGTGTGATTGAGCCCAAAATAAGTGTAATTCATAATACTTTCTCTCAAAAGTATTTGAAAAAAGGTTTTTGTTTAAAGGTGTGAATACATATTGTAATGACTTTAATTAGTTTTATTCAACATTTTATACATTCATGTAATTTGACCGATTTTTAATCCTCTCTCTTTTCAATGTTATAATTACCTATATTTATGTTATACATACCATTAACTTGTACACACAATAATAATAATAATAATAATTATTATTATTATTATTATTGTGTGTACAAGTTAATGGTATGTATAACATAAATATAGGTAATTATAACATTGAAAAGAGAGAGGATTAAAAATCGGTCAAATTACATGAATGTATAAAATGTTGAATAAAACTAATTAAAGTCATTACAATATGTATTCACACCTTTAAACAAAAACCTTTTTTCAAATACTTTTGAGAGAAAGTATTATGAATTACACTTATTTTGGGCTCAATCACACTAGGTTTCTTGGAAGATACATTAATGTGATTTATTACGCTAATTATAGATTAAAGTACTTATCAAAATGCCATTAATTAACATACCTTAATATCGAAGTAATCGTTTTCAAAATGGGAACACAATTGCGGGAAAGCAAAGTATACAATTAATAACCCTAAACTTGAAATATACCCTTTTCATTTATTTACTCTCTTTGGTATTCGAGAAGTCATCGAAAGTGTTAAGGAGAAACTTCATACACCCTCTACCTCTATTTACGTGACACTCGTAAATTCAAATTACATAAATTTTAATAATATATTTGAATGAGTGAAGAATTAAAACTTATTGTATAACAATAATAACATACTCTATAAACTTAGAAGTGAGCTCAGAGAAGGAACAACATCATCTAAACAATGCATCTTTCTTTTCTTTTCGAAATGTTAACATCTATATGTAATTTTACCCCACCTTCAACTTATCGTACTTTATAAAATTTAAAAACATTAATTTAATTTAATTCAATATAATTTCAAAATATAATCAAATTGTTTTCAATATGCAGAAAAATCACTTAACAACAACATACTCAATGTAATCATACAGAATAAGGTATGAAAGATTATCATATACGCAAATCTTATCGTTATCTTAGAAGTAGAGAAATTGTTACCGATAAATTCCAGACTCAAGAAAAAATAATCCAAAGCTAGTATAGAGAAGAAAATCCTGAAATGAAACAATCATGACAAAATACGGACAATCAAATCGTATCAAGGTACAACAATAATCAAAGCTAAAAAACAAACAAATAATAACTAAACTCAAAAAACAAGAAACTACAAGAGTAATACAATAAATAGCACAATTAAGCGTAAAGAAGAATAAATTAGACAACACTCAACTATCTAATGATCACATAAACTAAAACGAAGAGAGTAATATTTGTTAATTGGAATTGAAAATATTTGTTAAGAAGCCAAAAAAATTAACTCCTCCTGTACAATATAGAGCTCAAAGATACATACATCATTCAGAAAAAAAAAAAATCAAACCAGAAATATATTGTAAATTTTATTTAAAAAGGGAGAAAAATGATTTTTTTTAATCCTCTCCATTAATTTTGAATTATTGGATCTTAAAACTTTCATCCTCTGTTTTTTTTTCTTTCTAAACCCAACTTCTTCATCATCTTCTTCGCTGAATTCTTTACAGTTGCAGCGATTAAATTTCATTTTCTCCACCATTGTTGAGTTGTTCGTTCTGAACTCAAAAAATTTCGAATCTCCATCTTCAAGAATCGAACGAAAATGGAAGTTTTAACAGATCATAAGGAGCCCAAAGAGCATCTAACGGACATGGCCGATTAGCATCAAGCCGAGCCCAAGGTTTTCCTTTTCCACTCCAATGCAGTAAACTTACCGGACCCGGATGTAAATCTCTACAGAGTCCTCGAAAATTGTCTCCACCAAGTCCATGCTGATTCCATTTATGATCTACCGGAGCTATATCTCCGGCGAACACAAGTAAAAACGGCGGTAACGAACCCAATTCGTAAATTCTCATACGTTTTTGTAATTCCATCCATTCTTCAATCTTCCTTGTGTAATCACCGTTTCTCCATCGATCGAGATCGATTACCATTACCCCTGTGTTGAAATAACAAGCTTTCCGATCCGCAAATGTAAGAGATAGAGATGGGTTAGACCAGAAAGTTGGAGTAAAATACGAAGTGAAATTCGCATTACAGTATTCAGGAGCAGCAAGGATTTGATTTTCCCCAAGTGGAGTTGCTGATAGTTTCGCAATATCGTCAACTAAAACCAAATCGGAATCCAAATACACAACTTTCCGAACACATAAAGGTAAAATATTAGCTAAGTAACTTCTCGCATAGTTCAAAGGGCAATCGAGAGCTGAACGAATAGAAGTAGAAATTAGGCCAGAAACAGAGGAATCATCAAATCGATAAACTTCGAATTTCAAATAAGGAAAGGAAGCTAAAATGGTGGCGCGTAGATGTGACGCGTCTGCGGAGGCAGAAGCAACGAAGTGAAAAATTATGTTTTGTGGGCAAGAAGAATGTTGAAGAATAGAGAGAATAGCAGCCATTGATCCACGGATATAAGCGGAATCAAGTGTCATTGCTGCATGAACAGTTTCCTCGGAGCAAATTAATTCATGGGTATTTTCAATTGAAGGACATTCAGCTGAGTTGTAGAATTCAGGAGCTTCTCTGAACTGTTGCGGTGGCGCAGCGGCGGCATTGCGAATACTGGCGGCGGCGGTGGTGGTGATGAAAAAAGAAATGAAAATAAATAGTAAAGGGAGCTGTCTTTGTGGCTTCATGTGGGGGAGTGATGATTTTAGAGTTGGAGAATGAGAAGAGAGGCTGGGGTTAGGGGGGAATAATTTGATTTTGAAGTATAGATATGGTTTTTTGGACCTTTTGGTGAGTTAAAAAAAAGTGAGAATTCTCATTGTCACATATTATACCCTCAATTAGTTACTTTGAAATTAAGTTTTTAATTCATTCACTTTATAATTAATAGGGGTAAAATGATAAACTCACTATGTCAATAATTATTTTCTTAATAGGTGTGCTAATTCAAAAGTAGACAAGTAATTAGGAACAGAGAGGGAGTATATGAAGACGCTCCTCGTCACATATTATCTGTCCATATTATTAAGAATTTTATTTAGAAAAATATTTATTAATTTATAAAATTAAAGTAGAATTAATTAAAATTTCTCTAATTAATTTTTGAAATTATTTCTTTTTGAAACTATAAATATTGTAAAATAAGTTTTAAAAAATTCGCAACAAATATATAAGATAAAATTTTATATTATTTATGATTTTTTGAAAAATTATGTAAGAAAGGGATTTGATAAATAATATGAAACGGATGAAGTATTTATTACATAGAGGTAAAATTGTTGGGCGGGGGGTAGGGACAAAGGCAGAGAAGAAATTTTTTAGTGAGTACGCAAGTGCAAAAATACAAATGCGGTTATGAACTTTCATATTTGTTGACATTAAATGTAATTTAGTAATAATATATGTTTTGTCTGTTTTATTTAAAATGACGGTGTTTAACTAATTGTAGAATCTAAAAAGAAAAAAAAAGTGTCTTGAAGATATAAGTACTCATTTTTAGGTCATGTAAAGGTAAAATCGAAGCCTCTACACTTGTATTTATTAGTTTAATTATTATTTTTTGGGTATGAAAAGGAGAAATGAAAATGAAAAAAAAAAAAGAAGATTAAAAATAGGGACCGGGTGATATGCCTAAATTTTCCATAAGCAGTTTACAAAGCTTTAGGTGAACAGTCTTAGAAGACGCTCAATTTTGTTCATCGTTTCAACTAATTATTCTATTTTTTAAAAAGGGACGTTAATATTATCGGTCGTCTTTGATTCTGATAGGCCGATTGCCCTCTAGCTAATGACTAGTAGTCTATCTATGTAGCTAGGTGTACACCACCTACTATAGAGAGTTATTGTCGGCTTATGGGATATATAATATCATGACTTAAAAATTTATCTTTAATTTCTCTTTATCTGAATTGATCAATGTTTATAAACAAAATCAAAATTTAATTAGCTTAATCACTGAACTAATAAGATTTCCCGCATTCGTGGATTTGTGTAAATATGGGATGTAAACCTTTTTTCCTTTATCCATGATAAAGTAACTTTTTTCATAATAAGGAAAAAGTCAAGGGGAGTCGGTTGATTTCATATTAAAATGAATTTAATGAGGTCATTAATTAGTATAGTACTATATATTATGTTTAATCATCTATTCAATAAATAAATACTCTCAATATTCAAGTTGTCACACATTATGAACTTTGTTAATTTGTACGTAAAAAAGATAAGCTATCTACTAGTCAAGATAAGTTCTTTTTACGTTTGCAATCAATCCTATGTTTCTTTTTTTTTTTCCTTGTTGGGGGATTTTTTTTTTATTTACTATCCAATGTTCAATATTCATATATTGAAGTCCGACTATATTCTTATTTGCGTAAGGAAATCTCATATTAGGGGTAAAACGCTCCCTAACACAAACGACATTTAGGGAGACTCAAACTCAAGACCTCTGATTAAGGATAAATGAAGGAGTACTTAGCGTTTCACCATAAATTCTTGTTTCTATTGGTCGGGCGAATTAAGGGAAGCAAAAGACGTGAAGAAAATAATATAAACACATCTCTATTTCATTCTCATCCCTTTTATATCCAGAAAATATTACGCATGATTTATGTAAAATAAAGTTTAGACTCGCACGTAAATTTTGTATCTATAAGTAAATACAATTATTGAATATAAAGAAATTGGCATTTTGCCTTTAGCTCGTAAGGAATGAATTGTGCAAGATTTATATTATGAGCAATCGTATTATGTATACCAAAACTTATAAATTAATTAATTTTACATTAACTATCGAGTTTAGAACTAGTAACTTGAATACTAGTTCACACAAGCAGAGCTAAATGTACGTTATAGATTCTAAAACAAACAAATAAAAAAAAAATTCTCAATTAGTTTATTATTCGTTTCAAATTTTAAATCAAGGTATATACAAATTACTGCGATTCGAATAACAATGAGTTTTGATCAAAACTTTGATTTATTGGGACGGTTCATGCGATTAATTTCAAGACTTCAAATACAACTATTAGTATCTTTTTATTTATAATAGCATTCTTACCATTAAAAATAATCATTATTATAGAATTTCAAATTAAGCATCATAGGTAAAATTCATGATAATATCCTAAAATTTCACGTATAACCGTGCTTAATTATTAGGTTATTGAAGAGTAAAGACTCTACCAATATATATATAGTTTTGTATGTTGACATGATGCCATATAGTGAAAACAACCATGCTCCTAAAAATAAATATAAATAAGTAGGCTTTTGAAAATAGACTAATTAATTTTTCAAAGTTTCTAATAAGGACATTTCAACTACGATTTAAAAATTTCCAAATTCAGCATAAGCAACATACTTTGCTTAAAAACACATTAAACACAATGAAAATGAATTTTGACCTAACCTTCAGCTTTGCAATATTCTTTTTTAAAAAATAAATAAATTACATTTGGGTTAAAAAAAAACAAATCTTTTACGTAAGAGTAATTGATTGGAATATTAATATATATTTTTTATGTATGTAGCTAAAAAGTCAAAAAAGGTCAGCAAGACTTATTGATGGACCATTGGCACGTGGTTACAATATGTTGGTCCATTCTAATTATAGACACAAGCAAAGCTATATTCTTTACCTTCACGTTCATTGGTTTGCAACGTGGTCTTAAACACTTCACCTGGAAAGTATACACCCAATAATAACTTTTATACATATTATAGTTTAATTTTTGATGGAGAACGTTAATTTAATTTATCACCATTCAATCTATAAGTCACATTGTTGAATGAGTTACAATACGAATATACGATTTCGTGCCAAATTTATCAATGTCACATATAAGGGTTTAAACATAAATAACTAGATTTCAGATTCATATATATCTATTATTATTATTCCGACCCTACTTAATTGACATGAATTTGAAATAATGATCGAATGAATTTTATATACCACATAGTTAAAATTTAAAATATCTCACAAGAAAATGGACATGTATTTTCCATCATTCATTGAATTCTTCTGTCAGAATGATGATAGTATATATATTATTCAACTTAGGGGTACTAGTATATTAAATGGAGTTACATATTATTAGTCATTACACCCATGTGGCTCAAAAAATATGAAAATTCTTAGAAGTTTCAAAATTAAAACTATCATCATGTTATTGTACCTCGTTCACATTCTAATTTCTATTGAACACAAACAACTTTGAACCAAGACTTTGTTTTCTTTTGTATGTCAGAATGGCATGGGTCCATATCATGTCCAATCAAAAATTAATATATATATATACTAGGATATATAAGAATCATATTTATGTTCTTTGTTTAGTATTAGAGGAAAATATTTTGAAAAGTGTGTGATAATTATATATATAGTCATAATATTGTTAATATGGAGATTTTAGACAAGATTTGTAGGTTTTTTAAAAATTTGACTCTCGATCCCCATTCATGAGGACCAGATTCTTGACGACCTGACTCTCGACTCTGACTCAAAATTTGACTCCCAATCCCAGATCCTACTTGATAGATATAGAACCTGAATCTGAACCCGACCCCAACTCCCCAACTCCCAAACTGACACTAATTAGAAATTCTTACCTCAATTTGATGCGCGATCCAATACTTTACTCTCAACAAGGGATTTGAATGTGAGCTCGATCTTGACCCCAGACCCTGACCTAGGACTCTCGACTCTGAACTGAAACCGACTCTTAACCCCAATCAAAGACTCAACTCTCAACCCTGAACCTAGATCAGACTCTCGACCCGACTCCCAACCATGATCTAGGACCCGACACCCAATTCCGACCCAGATTGAGGTTTGATCTTGGGTTGGAATCGAAAGTTGAATTCCATGCTCTTTCTTAACATATTTTAGACATTTGACATTCAAAACCTACTTACTAATCCCAACTAATTAATTATTTAAATTTGCACATAATAAACCCCACGATATTGGGGATTCCAATCAAATAAAATTTCTGAATCCACCTATACCTTTTTTGTTATACGAAAACAAAATTCATGTTCAGTGGTGTCTTAATCATTTATGTAAGTTACTATATGTACCGAAAACTCGTGGCTTTAATTGCAAGATTAATGCCTAGAACAACTATAAGCCAATGTGTATTAATTGAAGAGTCTGATATTATTTTACCAATATTTGTGTGTTAAGACGTGACACCCTAACAAAGCTTCTACAAGCCAGGTTATCTTTGAAGTCATTCTTCCTTTTGTAATTTGTACCAACTCTACCCTCTAAAAATATTAGGTACCTTCCATTTTTAAATCAATAAAGGTGTGTTCAATACGAAGATTTTGGGATTATTCCACATTCAATTAATCAAAAAATTTAGAAAAATATTTTCTTTAGGAAATTAAATTCCTTAAAAATAAAAATGGCTTTTCTGACAAGATTTTGACATGCAACTATTTATTTAGCCTGATTTTTAGTTGAACAGAATAGAACATATCAAAATGCAGTATACTACATAATTAGACATACATACGTGTATCGAGCACATGGTTCCGACTTCGTCTCCATGCTTAATGTACGTATGTAGAAAAAACGTAGCCATATTGTGCATGTTCACATTCATAAATTGGCAAATACAATTACGTATGATAAGTTTCCCTTCCTCACTAGTCATTCAATTTAGGGCATGTATACTATGAATGTAACTCCAAAGTCCCACAAGTCATTTATTACATACACTCGATCACATGGCTCATAATAACTAATATGAAGCTGAGATGAATCTAAAATTTTAATTCTACGAATTTAAGATTTTGAGTTTAACCATTGAACCAATGTTTCCCTTCCTCACTAGTCATTCAATTTAGGGCATGTATACTATGAATGTAACTCCAAGTCCCACAAGTCATTTATTACATACACTCGATCACATGGCTCATAATAACTAATATGAAGCTGAGATGAATCTAAAATTTTAATTCTACGAATTTAAGATTTTGAGTTTAACCATTGAACCAATGTTTCCCTTCCTCACTAGTCATTCAATTTAGGGCATGTATACTATGAATGTAACTTAAATCCCACAAGTCATTAATTACATACACTCGATCACATGGTTCATAATAACTAATATGAAGCTGAGACAAATCTAAAATTTAAATTCTACGAATTAAAGATTTCAAGTTTAATCACCGAATTCATCACCTTGTTTAATAATTCTTCAAGGGACGATTACAGAAGAAACATAACACATAATTTCAAATGGAAGGAATATTTGAATCTCTACATTATAATTCACACATTATTATTTACTATATTACAAATTTTTATATTTTTAATTTCTACCTCAATTATCTTTAAACCAAAATATCTTGTTGCATAAATTTCAACTTGCTGTAATTTTGTAATCATTATTGCAGAGTCTCCCCACTCTCTGACACTCTTTATGCTTTTTTGGGTCCTTTCGAAAGAAAAGTAGACTTATTAAAAGACTAGGAACAAAAAAACGCGCTTACCTATGAGTTGTGACGAGATTGTTTCAATTTTAACGAGAAGTCTCGAATTTGAGTCTAGGTATAAAGAAAATCTTATTGAGAGTGTCATATCCTAATGGATTCTGTGCAAATTCCAAACACCAAATGTATTCATATACTTTTTGGTTAAGAATAGTAAGAACGCCTAAAAATCTCTTTAAACCGACCGCGTTTTATTCTCTACGTACTTAAATTTTGTATATTCTTAGTTATACCTCCTTCATCCTTTCAGTATCAAGTACAAAACAATTAAGCATATGATACAACACCTTTAGCCCATTAGATGACACTATCACACAACATGATTGAAGATTGGGGACACCAACAAACTGGATAATTCTTTAAGTGCTGGAAATAATTGAAAGTAACTAATTTTGGGTATGTGACATGAGCAGCCCATGTGCATAAAAAGACAGTAATGGCCTCTTAACTTTTGAAGTAGTGGAAATTGTCACTCATATACACAAGTAAATTAAAGTTCCAATGACAACAACCTTTGCCTAGGTATGTATGACTCTCAAATGATGAAATATATGGATAAGATATCTTTCAATTAGATTTATTGGAGCTATTGAGCTATTGGTTACACATTTACGATGGTGTCCTGACTAGCTTGCATCCTATCTCTCGATTGTTTTACTTAATATGTGTTACATTCCACTAGTGTCGTTATCAAGTAACTAGGACTTTTGTTTTATGTCTTGAAGAAATTTGTTTGGAGTCAAGGCTAGCCTCAAAATGAACATTTTTTTAACAGATCAAAAGGAATCCTCTCTAAAAACACAAACCAAAAGAGCATCCCTTTTTATATAGTGTTCAACAAATTAGCACAAACCTTTGGGCTAATTGTGTAGTCTTTGAAACTTGGAATGATGGGCTTTTAAAATGAATTTTGGACCGATCTTAGCATTTCAAAATCTGTTCATTGAGTCAAACTTTTGGGTCAATTGCAACCTTCAAATTTGTGGAGCCAAACCTTTGAGTCAATCGTAACCTTCTTCGTTTAAATACTGAACTTCACTTGCAAGATTGGATTCGAATTTGTGACCTAAAATTCAAGTCCCTCAACTTTTGTCAATTGAGCGAAGTCCTAGAGTGACACAAATGACACACTATATATATATAATGATGAATCGCTAGATGAAAATCCCAACTCTCCTATGTTTGGGGTCCAACTCCACTAATATTGGTCTCAAATAAAAAGATGAACAGCACCTTGAAAATAGCACACGCTAAGAAAAAGCAAAAGATCGAAGTAGACATATCATAATATTTGCTCTGCCTTCCATTGTGATTGACATACAGATGAGCTTAAACGGGCATTACCAAACAACACATAGACGGATCTAGAATTTTAATTTGATGAATTCAAACTTTAAGTTGTTACAGCTGAACCTATTAGTTTTTCTGAACTATGCGGTCAGATTTTTCCATCTAATATTTGTTAAGTTTTAGTAATGTTAATATATATGTAAAATACCTGGTTCATCTGAACTCAATACTCGTTTTTTATATAACTTTCTAAGTCATTAAATTCATTCGTAACAATGAAAAGTCTCAATTTTACTATGCATCAACCGCCCGCCAATGTTTACCAGTACATGATAGCAAATTCCTGGCATTAATTTTTCTTCCTTGTTGAAAATTGATAGAAAAGTCTTTTTCACTTTGATTATCTTTTACATACAATAATGTCTTGCCTAAATCTATTAATATTAGAGATGAAAATTAAGCTTCTCAATGAACGAGGAATACTTATCTCTCGTTCGGTACATCAGATAAGAGATAATTAATTTTAGAATAATTTATTCATATCTGGTTAAAATAAAATCACCGAATAACTTATCCTCAAAGTAGTTATCTCGACATTATAATGCTATTTTTATACTACATCGAGGATGCAATAACTAATCTGAAATATTTAATTTCAAAAATAACTTATTCCTCAACTAAACAACGTCTTAAATTATACTACTAAAATTCTAGAAGAGACTCTTCTAGGCAGCAATGTCAATGTCAAAACCCCATAACAGCCAATGTAGAAAAGATAAAAACCATAGACTAAATAAAAAATTCTACAACTTATTTTATTTAATAGACTAATAAGCTATAGCCCATAGTTTATAAGGAACCAAAAAATCTCACATTAATTCAAAAAAAAAAAAAAACATGAATTTAGCATCAACAACAATACAAAAACTCAACTATTTGTTATCAGAACAACCATCAATTACATCATTTCAATGGAGTCCAATTATATTAGGGTCAACATGGTCATTTCTCATTTTATCTATTTCCGCTTTTATCCTCACCTCCGTCACCCTCCACCTCTTCCTCCTCCTTATACGGCGGCGCCGCCCTATCCCTCTCGGACCTATCCCTGCCCTCCATAGCCTATCTATGTTGTTAATCTCCACCACTATTTTCCTCGGAATGTTATTCTCCGCTGTCGCGGAGATCCGCGACACGCGGTGGATATGGCGGCGTTCGAAAACGCCGCTCCAGTGGCTACTCTGTTTCCCGATTGGCACGCGCTCTTCGGGGCGCGTGTTCTTCTGGTCTTATACTTTTTATCTCTCTCGTTTCCTTCATATTTTTCGCACATTCTTCACTATAATACGACGTCGTAATTTATCGTTTTTTCAAATTTTCAATCACTCGATTCTCATTTGTATGTCGTTTTTATGGCTTGAATTCTCACAGTCTTTTCAAGTTATAGCGATTTTACTTATGACTTTAGTTTTCGCTTTGGTCTATGGGTATCGATTTTGGACGGAAATCGGGCTCAGAAGAGCCCGATTTCCGTTCGTGATGAACTGTCATTTGGTGTTTTTGGGGTGTAATTTGGTTTGTCATGTTGGAGTTCTTTTGTTGCATTTTTATAAAGGTGGATGTAATGGAATGGGAGCTTGGTTTTTTAATTCAATGCTTAATGGATTTTTGCTTTTAGTGTTTTTGAGATCATATGTTAAAACATACTATTTGATTAGAAGAAATTACTTTAGTGTTGTTGATTCATCAATTTCTGAAGTTGAAGATTTTGTAATAACTTCACCGACAAGTAAAAAGGATTTGTGAGTATGAAGGAAATGTGAGGATATTATTGAACCTGATCAGCTCAATATGATTCATATGATGCCGTGAATGAGATTGTTTTCTCAAATGGGTTTTATGTGGTGCTAATTCAACCGTTGGTGGATGCGTTGGGATGCACAATCTTTTGTTTTGTTTTGTTATGTACATTTTGTTTTCTATGATTTTTGGTGCTCTAGCAAGTTGTGTATAGTTAAAAGATATTTTATTTATTTTAATTTGATTATTCTATTTTAATTTGGTATGAAATTTAAGAAAAAAATTGAAAGTAATATATTAATATTTCATCCGTTTCACAAAGAGTGACCTGGTTTGACTTGGCACGAAGTTTTAGAAAAATAAAGAAGACTTTTGAATCTTGTTGTCCTAAATTAAAGTTATGTCAAATGTATTAAATTGCCCTTCAATCTTGTGGCTTTAAACATGCCACATGAAAAACTAAAATTAATATTGTTACCAAAAAAGGAAAGAGATCATTTTTTTTTAAACAGACTAAAAATAAAAGAAGGTCATTTTTTTTTAAACGGAGGGAGTATATAGCAATAAATAAGCGATGAATTTGCATAAGAGATTTCGAGAATATTTATATAGTGTGCCCTGATCAATAGAATACAAACATTATTATTCTATGCATTTTTGTTTACCTGTCATCTTTATTAAAATAGATATTCTTTAATATTTTTGTCTTTCATAAAATCAATGCATAAATGCATTTTTATTTTATTCTTAAAAGTTAGCAGTCTTGAAAATATAAATTTATTGAAACTTGATTTCAAAAGAACATGAAATAAGGATACAATGATAATTAAAGCTGACACGTGTTTTTAATAATGTGAACATTATTGAGTTAGTTGAATTCTTCTTAATTGCCATATATAGCTGCCGGCGTGACAATGTATAATATAATGAGAATTCATGAAATTAGGGTGATTTAAAAAAAAATTGTATGTGAACATAAAATAGGTTTAATTTGATCGTTGAGAGTTAGCCGTCTTGAAAGTATAAATTTGATCAAAATAAGAAAATTAAGTAATTTGTTCATATTCAAGCATTTTAACTCTCTTGATAATTAACATGAAACAAGAAATATTATCCATAATTGTATTAGATGGAGTAATATTTTCTGTTTATTTATTAAATAACAATAAATAAACAAATCACTTACTTTTTTGGGACCTACTAAACACACCTCTATAAGGACAAAAATCTTGACATATCTAGAGTATAATTTTTTTTTTCAAAAAATAAGCTAGCGTTAGACCATAAATTTTTAAATACTTTTGGAAAGTTATTTTTTGTTGAAGTTTCACCATGCGTTTGATCATAAATTTTGATAGATATATTTTACTTTTAAAAAAAATATGATTTATACTCATAAGTTTTAATAATTATTAAAAGTACTCATAAGTTTGTATTATCATTTTATAATGAAAATGTTCCATAAAATGCCATAAAAACGAACATTATCAATATGAATTTGAAAAAAAAAGAGAGAGGAAGAAAACAAAAGGTAATACCATTAATTTGTATTATATTACTTATAATTGAAAGGGACTTTGAAGAGCAAACTCGGATAAAAACTGTATAAAATATGTATCTAATGATATAAATTTTGTACAACAAACTATGAATAAAATTTAGTTCAAAACTTTAAATTTTTATAAAAATTTGGGTAATTTTTTAAAATTCCCAAATACTAAAAATTGGCCCAAATTTAATTTTTTATTTTCTAAAACTCTAAATATTTGCCAATAATTCCCAATTTTTTTCACTGAATATATTTGTAGTCAAATGGGTCCTATATTATAGTACCAAATAATAAATTGAGTATGCTTAAAGAAGAATATTCCAGGTAGGATTGTTGTTTATAATGATAGGATAAACGTGAGAATAATACGGATCTTGCCAACCACCATCCCACTGTTTGGTCGTCTTTCAACCATTAACAACTCGATTATTCCGCGAGATACACGTCACCTCTGTTCTGTTCTGTTTCTTCTTCTAAATCCGAAATTTTATGCTGAATAAGTCTTCTCTTACTGTTTTATTGCCTTCATCTCAACAATTATCCTTTCATTACACCCTCTCCAATTCTGAATTGATTCCGTTTTAGGTATGCAATTTATTTTTTTCATATATGTTTATGAATCTTCATATATATGTGCAAAGATCTGTTCTGTTTTTGGTTTTTTTGAATGTGATTTTTGCCCAATTACTGAAAATTGTATGATAAACAACATACCTGGTGTAATCTCATGAGTGGAGTCTCGGGAGGATAGAGTATATGCAAATTTTAATTCCTAAAGAAAAGAAAAGAATTTTCATGTTAGATATAGGAGTAATAATTAAGTAAATTATACTTTGTTGTGCCCTAGAAAATGGATTTATGTTGTCAATGGAAGGAAACAAATTAAATTGAGTTTATAAAGGGAAATTACATCGTTTTTGAATCTTAGAGCAATAGTAAAGTTGTCTTCGTATGATCTATTATAGGTCAGGGTTCGAGCTATGGAAACAACCACTAACTAACCCTTGCATTAGGGATCCCTTTCGTGATGTGGTCTTTGACTGAGTAATGGTTGTGTACATCACATTCCTTGGGGCGCGGCCCTTACAGCAGGCTGTTTTGTGCATTGGGCTTCCTTTTTACATTGTTTCTGAATATGTTCTCTGCAACAACATTTAACAGTATTGCCTGCTGAGTGTCATGTGCCATTTGGTTTGCTAACTAATTACTCATGTTGTGTTGCCATTGACAGAAGAAGTGTTGAGTATGTGTGTTGTTGTCCAAGATAGGAATGATTCATTGGCGTAATAACATTACATGTACTCGACAAATGCCTACAATTCTGCTATCAACCTAAACATACATGTTACTAATGCACAAAGGTTAATAAAGGGTAGTGAATGTTACTAGGCTTAATTTCTTTTATAGAATGTATAGAAAATGTGTGCTTATATCTGGTGTAGTATTTACTATTAGGGATTTGTATAAAAGCAGAATGTAGAGAACTTCGGGGCTTATATGAATGCAGAATGTGGAGAACTTCCATTTTCATTCTTGTCACACTGGAGATATAATCAATGATCTTCCAAATTGATTCTCGACTATGAAACGTTTCACTATATATAGCATCCTCTACTATTGTAATATTCTTTCTGGATTTGAATATTACCTGTTCCTATGATCCTAATAATTAGCTAAACACCACTCCAGCAGACTCTTGGTGTCCTAATCACTTTCTGAAACTTTGGCAATCACCTATCTAACTTACATTGATGACACTGTTCTGATAGGCCTTTTCTGTTGTCTTACTGCAGATATCAATTCCAAGAATTGTAGCCCTCCATTGACGTGGGGCCTCACTCGATGTACCCCCTTTCTTAGTGATTGAAGATAAAGGTATTGTGAGTGCATGTTCGAGACTTTACCCTGCGCAGGTCTTTAGTAGTATGACATAGTCGCCTTGAGTACCGAACCAAAGCAGGATGGAATTACAAGAGACCCCTGCTTCTGCTAAGAAATCAAAACACTTTCCTCTGACTCCTTTTAGAATTATAAGGGGTGTGATATGTTTATCAGTTCTTCTTTCAACTGCATTTGTTTTCTTGATCTATTTCGTGCCTGTGGCAGTTGTACTCTTGCGCCTCTTCAGCACACTTTATAGTAGGAAAGTTGTTGCGCTTCTGTTTGGTCTTTGGCTTGGATTGTGGCCATTCCTATTCGAAAAAGTAAATGAAACCACTGTGGTATTTTCTGGAGATAAAGTTCCGCCAAGAGAACGTGTACTGCTGATCGCCAACCACAGAACAGAGGTAGATTGGATGTATGTGTGGAATCTTGCATATAGGAAAGGGTGCTTGGGCCACATCAAGTATCTACTCAAGAAAAGTTTGATGAAATTGCCAGTCTTTGGCTGGGGATTCTATGTGTTAGAATTCATTCCACTAGAGAGAGACTGGGTAGTAGATGAACCGGTGATAAAAGAAACACTTTCGACTTTTACCAATCCTCAGGATCCATTGTGGCTAACTGTTTTCCCTGAAGGAACAGATTATAGGCAGGTTTATCTTACGCATTTCTTTTGTTATTTTGGTCCTTTGGGTCTTGTATTCTTGTGTGTTTCTCCCAATGGACCTCAACTATTGAATTTACGCTTGCATTACTTCTAATTTATCTCTGAAATTGTATTTTTTCTTTACATTCAGTGATGAGAAGTGCAAAGCAAGCCAAAAGTTTGCCAGCCAGAATGGACTACCTGTTCTAAAAAATGTGCTGCTACCTAAGACAAAAGGCTTTTATGCTTGCTTGGAAATATTACGGAGCTCATTGGATGCAGGTTCTATCTTTTTACCATGTTCAATAAATACTTGTTTTTGCTCCACTTTTGTTACCCCTGTCTCATTTGAGGGGAAACTAGTTAACTTTAATGTGACAAAACTAGTTCTTTGACTTTATTGTTATAGTGCGTAAAGTGCATTAGTACTTTGTGAGAATTTCACACATAGATCAATTATTTTAGCATGGCAAAAATGTTTGTAACCTATCATATCACTACACTTTACACACTAATAGAGAAGAACTTTTTTGCCGACAACAACTACGACTTAATCCTAGCAAGTTAGGGTCAGTTATATGAATCTAAGCTTAAGTGGAATAGTGAGGATTCATATAGCCGACCCCAGCTTGTTTAGGACTAAGGTTTTGGCAAAAAAGGTTGTAAATTTACTATTATAGTGATTTTATGACTTATTTATCTATTCTTGATCTTCATAAGGTATGTTTTATCTCCTTTTTATTCAAACAATCATACTGTCCAATTTGCTGAATCTGCAGTTTATGATGTGACTATTGCATACAAAAATCAGTGCCCGACGTTTTTGGACAATGCATTTGGTGTTGATCCTTCCGAAGTACACATTCATGTTCGACGCGTTCCTCTTGATAAAATCCCAGAATCTGAAAAAGAGGTCTCTAAATGGTTGATGGAGACATTCGACTTCAAAGATCGATTACTGTTTGATTTCATTGCTAATGGTCATTTCCCAAATGAAGGAACAGAAGAAGAACTATCAACAGCAAAATGCTTGGCTAATCTAGTATTAGTAATGGCTATTACTGGTATTTTTATATTCTTTACATTTTACTCATCTATATGGGGAAAAATTTATGTACTTTTCTCATGTATATACCTTGCTTCTGCTGCTTACTTTAATTATAGACCATATCCTATTTTTGGTTCTGTAAATGAAAAACTGAATAAAATTCTTAGAATGAAAAGTCATTAGAAAGATACTCCTATCTGCACTTAGTATTAGTGATGTAAATAATTGTTTTCTTTTATTTTCATTTGTTGGATAATACAATGTTTTTGATCCTCCAAATTTTGCACGGAGGAATAATTGTTTTGTTGTCATAGCTTTCCTTCGGCTTTTCTGTCTGTACGTGTTTTGGCGTCCCAACTAATTCGAAAGCCCAATAATATTACGATCCTTCAGTTAAGAGTGAAGAGATTTTATTCAATATGCATCGTTCGTGTAAGTGATTGAGCTTGTTCATCCTATACTCTATTTAGTTTTACTTATTGAATTCTGAATAGATTATTTGTACTTACAATTAAAAAATCTTGTTTTAATCGTCATGTGAGTTAGGTTGAAATGAAACATCAAACATCCTTTGCGTGTATTAGGTTTCTTTATTGTCTTCCCTTAATCCCTTTCATGTCTACACTCTTGTGGCTCGTTTAGTATGTGGGATAAGATAGCAATCTCATGGGATAAAATGTGCGGGATTTTCTTATCCCGTGTTTGGTTGATTTAGAGATAAATTCATGATTTCTAAAACATGGGTGCACCAATAAGAGAAAGAACGAAAAAAAGTGTATGAAGTGGGAATTCTCTAATCCTAAAGTGCACGTCCATTATATTTTGTCTTCTTATGGCATTGATGTCCATAGATAATATTATACTACCAATTTTAGAAAATATATGCATAAAATATCTAGTTTTACCAATTAATAGTTTAATTTAGTGGCAAATTTAATTTGCCACTAAATCAATGGGATAAGGAATAATAATCTCATGGAATATAATAAAATGGCATGGGATTAACTATCTTATATAGAAGATGCGGGTATTACTAATCTGATGACATATTTTAACTCATGAAATATTTTTATTTATCCCGACTCACGTATCGACGAGCCCATAATATATATTTCACCCTAGTAAGAAGATATATAATAAGCTACCATAACTTTCGTCCTTAACTTAGAAAAATCATACCACCGTACCCATAGCCAATTAAATAAGTATACAGGGGTAAAGAGACGTTGCAAAAGTTAAATTGTGTAACTAATTTTTTCAGACAAATTTAGGGTGATTTTATATTTTATATTTTATATTTTATATTTTATATAAGATATAAGCAAACATTATCTAAGCTAGACTTTTTCAACCGTTATTAAGTGGAGTCAAAATGATCACTTTTTTTCCTCCAAAATACATAAACGGTCTATCAATTTTTTTGTTAATCAAAAAGGATCTCGCTCCCTCAAGAGTAAGTTGTCCCTTTTGTTTTTTTTTAAAAAATTGATAGGCCATTTATGCATTTTAGATGAAAAAAAAGTGACCCTTTTAACTTCGGACTCTTAAAAAACAAATCCTTTAGGAATGTATATATATGTGTTAGGTTCTTGTAGCTAGGAACCAATTAGTCAAAAGTTTTATATGTGCTAGGTTCTTGTAGGAACCATTAATCAAAGGTTACATGTGATATGTTCTTGTAGAAAAATCTACAAAGGTTATGACGGAGTAATAAGTATTGTTTCATATTTAATTAAAGATTTCGAATTTGTGTTCGAGTTCTAACTAGATATGAAGTCTTTTCTAGTAGGAATGAGAGTGATTACACTATAATTAGTCAGATTCTAAAACAAGTATCAAACTTCGGATTAAAAAAAAGTTTCTTGTAGGAAATAAAAACAGGTATCATGGGTAATTAGGTGAGATGAGTCGATGCAAGTGTTTGGTAAAACGTTACACTAAATAAGTTACCCATCAACCTATGAATTAAAACTCAATTCTTCATGTTTGCATTTTTGCGGTAATACAGAATCTACTACTTACCTAACTAGATGGAAAAAGCTCATTTTTTTTATGGTAATTAAATAATTTATACCAGAATGGATAATAAATTTAGTTGTATCCTAGTCCTAGACAATTAGGGCAGGTGAACTATAGCTTTGCCAACATCTGTTAATAGTATTTTGACTTTTTGCTAAACCCTACTCTATCAAATTGGTTTCATTTACGACTTCATCCGTCTTAAAATAAGTGTTATCGTGCATTATTTTACGCTCATTAAGAAAAATAAAATAATAAATAGAAAGTAAAATCTATTAAGTTACTCAGAAAATACCGATTTAGATTTTCTCTAAAATTTTAAGAAATTATGTTAATATAACTATCGGAATATTAACTTCCTTTGATAATATTAAACTCGGGTCTAATATTTGCTTTGTATTATTCAAATTTATAGATAAAAAAATATTGAGATAATTACATTCAAGAGCCGCCCATAAAATTATTGATATAATTTAATCAATGTTTTGAGTCTTTACCTAAATTGATTCAAAAAAGAAAAGAATTTAAGAGCCCTAGAAAGGTGTCATTGGACTACAACCCCCTCCTCACTTCACAAAAATTCAAACTAAAGTATTACTCCCTCCGTCCACAATTGTTTGGCAGGTATACTAAAAATAGATGTCCAAGATTAATTGTCAATTTAAACAATCAAGAAATAATTAATCACTTTTTTCCAATTCTGCCCTTAATGATAGTGTAGTTCAATTGAAAAGTTATGTGGACTTTTGGTATTCTTGGTATAGTAGGGTTATATTAGTCAAATTACACCTTGTATTAAATTTTCCTTGAGGGGTGTGCATGACCTTACCCTGACAAACAATTGTGGACGGAGGGAGTATCATGTATTATTTTACGCTCATTAAGAAAAATAAAATAATATATAAAAGTATAATTAAAATAATATATAAAAGTATAAAATAATATATAAAAGAAAATATCGATTAATGTATAGTGTAGCGGAAAAAATGGAAATATGTGCAATAAGACACATGATTTATACTATTTTCTATAATAAAAAAAAAACATGATTTAGATTTTCTCTAAAACTTAAAGAAATTATGTTAATATAACCATCGGAATATTAACTTCCTTTGATAACATTAAACTCGGATCTAATATTTGCTAATGTATTATTCAAATTTATAGATAAAACATTGAGATAATTACATTTTAGAGCCGCCCATAAAATTATTGATATAATGTAATCAATATTTTCAATCTTTACCTAATGTGATTCAAAAAGAAAAGAATTTAAGAGCCCTAGAAAGTTGTCATGGGACTACAACCCCCTCCTCACTTCCAGAAAAATTCAAACTAAAAAGTCAAATCTTGATGAGACGAATTAAGGTAACAAGACTCGTCTCACAATTCCATCCACAACTCTAAAAATCGCCAATTACATATATGATTATTATAGTAAAATCTCGAGAGTAAATTGTCAGTTATTTTTAAAATATTTTTCAATTAAAATATATTTTTACCCATGATTTCTCACCTATTAGGGATGATAGGTCATCACTAGAACCACCTTTTCAAAGTTTTCAGAAGATTTCATCTTGTCGTTTGAGAGAAATCAACTGGCAAAGTTTGATGAAATTTTGTTTTGTATAATAGTGTATAAAAATATATATTATTATATATAGGTATATTTTATATTGGTGTATCATATTATATATCAAGTTTTTATATTTATTTTTTTGTAAAAAAGAAATATGAAAGTTTGTATAGTCTTGTATACTAAATTGTGTTTTAGGCTAAAGACTTGTATCGTAAATTTTAGGCTAAAGACTTATAAAGTAAGTTTTGGGCAAGATTTTTGCAATGCAAGTTAGATAATCGTACTTTTGTCAATTTTTTTCAATTTTGATTATCATCCATATGGCAGATGTAGAATGACATCGAATTCATTTGAATCAAACACTTCTAACGCGGAGCATAAATTCTTATATTTTCTACTAATATTGTTACAAGTACTCCTAGTTGTTTTCATTGTTTTAAAAATGCAATGAATTCGATAACGAAAAATTTAAAATTAAACATATAAAATTTAAATTTTAAATCTATCAACTTTGATTATCTAACGCAACGATGACTTACAAAATTTTAGATCAGGACCTAATGGTTGCTCATAAAATCCTCTCATTTGCATAAAAGGGATCTTAGTCCACAATTTTAAAGATCTATGTACTAATTATCTTGAAAAGGGGACAAAGAATATCTTATTAAATTATTTTATCATACCTTTTATATGGATGGTAATTTTACTATTTCATTATGAATATTGGGATAAGATAATTCTGAAATTAACTAATACCTCAAATTGTTATCAAAACGACCCCTTTAGGTTTAGAAATTAAGAATATGTCGATATCACGTGCTTCATGGATGCTCAGCACGTGACCCGTTTAGCAATTTTCCTTATTTTTTCCTTTCATTTTTAGTTAAACGGTTTTTCAAAAATGGTGTCAAATGAGAGGGTTAGGTTGAATCTACAAATGTTAAAATAGATTAACAAATGGACAAATCATTAATCCACTTAAATGTTACTTGAACTGAAATGGACTAAAACTCAGTCATAATTCAATCCGTCCAATACAAAGTTCTAAATTCATTTTTATTTTATTTTTTATAATTTGTGTGATTATCTAATTTTATTTTATTTTAAAAATGCATAGAATATTACTATATATAACAAGTACACCAAAAATAAAAACATATTTCAAAAATATTTGAACAAATATTTTTGGTGGTGCATATATCAAGCCGATATTAAAACATGTTTGATTAAAAGTCAAAATAAGTTGAGTTATCCAAACCTAAACAAATTAGACGGATCATAATTTTATGGATTGATCGTACCGCCCTATCGCTAAATTAATTACTCGATGAAAATTAATCAGAGAATCATTCTGTGTTTCATTTTTGCTTCCTTAACACTTACTAATAAATATAATTACACTAACTTTTTTTTCATATTCCTTTTAACCTACCTACCTAAATATATACTGATAAAAGGATCAAAGGGAGTGTCATATATATATATTTGGAAAATAAATCTGAGGAAAAAATAATTAACAGCGTAATCTTTGCGTGTTAGCAGTTAATGCAATTTACCCACAATAATAATTAATTTCCTACGTGGGTGGGTGGGGGTGAGGGGTGGGTTATGGGAAATAATGGGCTATAAATAGACAAATTACTCAATGCTTAATACTCCAAAATATAACTTTCATTTGCTTAATTCTCTGTTTATTCTGCTAATTACAATGGCCTCCATTCATAATCACTCTTATTTTCTCCTTGCCTTCTTCATGTTCGGTAAGTTTTTATCTCTTTCGTAGTTACAGCGATATTAGGTTCATCTGAATCAGTATTTTAAATGTGACTTTTGGTATTTAAATTTATGTAGACGCGTAGTTTAATGATTTAATGATAGAAATCTCGAAGATTGAATTAATAGAGCTTAAATCATGAATACAGAAAATATAGAGCAGGTATGTAACAGTTTTACTTACCATTTTGCAGAGGCGATTGCTGTTTCAGCAACACAATTTACACTTCAAAACAATTGCGGCTACACAGTTTGGCCCGGTACACTTTCCGGCAACGGAGTTCCTATCTCCGGCGATTCTGGATTTGCATTAACTCCCGGCGCTACCATCCAACTCTCCGCTCCTGGAGGATTTTCCGGCCGGTTTTGGGGAAGAACCGGTTGCAATTTTGATAGCACCGGAGCTGGTAAATGTATAACCGGCGATTGCGGTGCATTGAAATGCCCTAGCGGAGCCGGCGGCGTACCTCCGGTGAGTTTAGTTGAATTCACGATCGCGAAAACCAAAGATGAGATGGATTTTTACGATGTTAGCCTTGTTGATGGCTACAATGTCGGTATCGGAGTACGATCTTCCGGCGGATCTGGTGATTGTCAATACGCCGGCTGCGTCGCCGATCTAAATGCGAACTGTCCTAAGGAATTGCAAGTGATAGATAACGGTGTAGTTGTGGCGTGTAAAAGCGCGTGTGCACAATTCAACACGCCGGAGTATTGTTGCACCGGTGATCATTCGACGCCGGCGACTTGTTCGCCGACGGACTACTCAAGGATTTTTAAGAGTGCGTGCCCTAGTGCTTATAGCTATGCATATGATGATGCTTCAAGTACCTGCACTTGTGCTGGTGCTGATTATCTTATCACATTTTGTCCAACAGCTTCATAATTTTAATTATTTTTTTTATGATTATTGTTACCACATAGGGGAATACTATTTTTTGTAATCTCCAATTGATTAGAATAATATTTTTATCATCCTATTGTCCATGATATTATGAGGAAAAATATTTTTATCATCCTATTGTCTATGATATTATCATTTTATATTTTTAATTTTGGTTTTGATTTCATAACGTATGATAAATTTGTAATCATAATTTGTTTGACTTCCATTTAAATACCATGGAGGATTATGGTAAGTTGGTAATTATGATAATTGTGTTACTGTAATTGGGTACTTACCAAAAGTTAAGTATGCACTAGTATGACTATCAAGTGATTCTACTTAAAAAATCATTTTAGATAAATGAAAAGAAATTACTTATTGTTATTCTATTTATATTGGAATTTAAAGCTAATCAATCTCAAGTGATTTTTATTTATGTCATTGATTTACGTCATCCAATCAGCTCACTGAGAGAATTGACTTCTTAATTCTAGACTTTTTCCTAAAAGTTGTAATTTTGTTAATTATGATTCAATCGTGACTATAAATAAAAGTTGTAATTATGGCAAGATCATATCGTCTTTCATAATTCCAACTCTAACCAAAGACTAAAAATCATGTTAAAGATGGGATGTCCAATAACATCAAAAAATTTGCCTTAGTGCACCCGTTGTGTTAAGTTTCTTTTTTAATTTCTCACTCGATATCTAATACACATCTTGAATCCTGACTAATTTGATATGTGCATCTGAATTGTTGATTAAAGATGAAGGTATAATTATTTTACTATATTATAAAAAATAAATAAAGTCCATCATTTTATAATTTCATAGATTTTGAGGTGAAAAGATTTTTCTTGGGTCGGTGTGAATATTGTAAAAATTAGGTGTATCTATCAATACATTGGAGTTCAAAATTGTCTATTTTTGAAATGGAGAAAGAGTCAAATCATTGTTTAATTAAATGACAAATTTAATTGAATAAATACTACAAAATAAAGACAGTAAGTCAGAGGGATTTGTTCATTATAATCAGATTGCAACTGAAGTTTAATATTAAAAATAGTTACTTATGTTTTAATCATAGATTACTCAAGGACACTGACATTTCTAATGATTTTATAATTTTCACACCTCATCGACTGTTAAAATGTTCCTTTTGTCATAACAAGTGTGTGGATTAATTTAAATAAATGATTAAATGTTTCAATCCATTGTAGAACAAACCTATGTAAACATAATAATACCGCTAACATGAGTGATTTCACAGCTCGAATCCATAATGAGATGTCATAAATAAAAGAATAAAACCTCAAAGTTGCAAGAATATCTATAAAAAATACTATAATCAACTAAATACGAGGAGAGTGAAAATTGAACTCACACTTACTACGCAAAATATTATCAAATCTAAAAAAAAAGTAAAACACAAAATACAATTAATGGCTTCAAGGCCTTGGGCCAATTCTTTTTACTCTTATCCTTTTTTTTCTTTGATTACATTTCCTCTACATCAAGACTTTCATCTTTGAAAGCCAAAATTTCAAATTAATTTCCCATCCCAAATCTTTTACCAAATGAACATTTGGGATGGGAGAGAAAAAAAAACTAAATTATGAGCGCTTCGCGCACACATTTTCCTCCTACCCCAAAGAGAAAAAAGCTTACAACACATTACAAGTAGGCCAATAAAAAAGAAAAAGGACCTAAAACTACCTACAATGTACACCAAATTCATTTTCTATAGTTGGCTCCTCTAAAACCAAGCGTCCAATTCGCCCCAACCTGTGCAAAGACCTTGACCCTCGTGTTCATTACTAAATAGTGTTTGGTCCGAGCAATCAAGTGATGCTCCACATGCCACGTTATATGATTGGCAAGCTGAATGACACACTCGTAGCCGGTTGTCCCCATCCTTGTCACATTTTTGGATTGAGATCTGGTTTTAAGCAGTTTGACAGGAATAATGAATAAATTGTACGTACAAACAAATGCATGGTAGATTTCTTTGAGCTCAGTGTGAAAAAAACATAAAGAGTTGTTTTGGATGAAGAAACTTACCCAGCAGGCTAGTCGTTTAGCAGCTCCATCACAATCCCGACCCCTAAAAATGTTCAAAATCTTTCGAGGACCAGCTGGAAATAATCGGTTGTAGTTGGGCATCACCACTACTTCTTCCAGCTGCTGCAAGATACTTAACTCACTAGGTGCACAGTGTTGTCCTGATACATCATTTTGAAGCACATCTTTGCAAACAGAGAGACTAGGAAGAAGCGTGGAGCTATTCTGGCACGTGTAACCAGCATAGTCAGAACAACGGAACTCACAGACTCCATTGTCACAGACCCCACCGTGAAGGCTGCACTGCTCATCGCAAACAGCTGTGTATCACCAATGGGAACGTTAGCTATCAACCTTAACACATCCTTTGACTGACGTATCATTTAGAAGACAAAGAAAGGCATTCACAATTATAAGGTATAACGAAAAGTAGATGTTGTCAGAATGTTATCTTATGGGATCTGATCAAATTTGAAGTTACAAAATCTTCAACCTAATGGTTTCTTCAAGTACCATTACTTCCAAGCTCAATTACAATTTTATTTTGTTTTAGGAAAGAGGGGAGGCACCCAAAAGATTTTGAGCTGGTTCAACGAACAAAGGTAGCGTTGGGCCAAACAGGGGCTAAGTTGACTACTCCTTTGACAGCATAACTAACATGTGCAAGGAAGGAATCAATTAAACCATGTTACCTGTCGAACAATCAACGCCAGTATACCCGTTATCACATTCACAAACACCATTCCCAAGACACTTTCCACGTCCACCACAATTGCCAGGACAGGAGCCTGAAATAGAAAGCAGAAGTGTGATTACACCAAATAAACCAACTTCCCTCAAAAGATTCCACTATCACAGAGAAAGTATGGGAACTCACGTTTGCTACAATCATGACCACCAAACCCAATAAAGCATCGACATTTTCCACCTAAGCAATCTCCGTTGAAATTGCATGAATTGGGACATTGACTAGACAACGAAACTGGATTCACATCACATAGTTCATGGTAAGCTGGGCAGACGAGCTCACCTACAATTGAGAAAAAAAATTAAGTAAACAGAAAGAGCAGATTCATAAATCAACAAAGAGATACTTTAGTGATTGAAGAGAAGTAGCATGATTAATATTTACCATTAAAGCCAGGAAACTGGATAGGTCCACCAGCTTTTGGACAAACTCTCCAAATGCCATCTACTGCTACCTGTGGGAATTTAATCATATATAATAAGCTAAATGTAAGATATCCTTCCCGAGATTCGTTCTTTTTTCCAAAATACAATCTGAGCGGGAAGAAATGAACTAGGACAGCTACCTCAGATCTAGCAATCAGATAGAGGCATCCGGAGATTTCATTGCTAACACTTAAAACTCAGAAGATATTAACACGACACTCACCTCTGTAACATTTTTTTATGACCCAGCGCCCAATTTAGTTCATCATATATTATTGACCTCTTTCCTCAAGAGATAATTACAATATTCACATATTCAGATTGGTTCAGCAATACTATTCCATCTTATTTTAGTTTTGATTTTGATAAGATAAATATGCTATTTCCGTATTTTCCAACTGCTTGTTTTACTGTGTTCAAACAAAAAAAAAGGTATAATTACATATAGTATTCCTCTTTTTACCTCAGCATTATTTGAACTATGGCATTATCAGGGATGGTTAGATAGCCTTTTAATATTAGAAGGGTAATATTCACAAGTTTTAACAGTTATGCTTCACAAGAATGTAGATATTTCTTGTAGGTACTGAAGTTTATTCCATAGTATGGCTCGATAGAAATAGAATTATCTAGTATATTTTGGTCTAGACATATCGCAAATATTTTAATAACAATTCTAGGCAGATTGCAAATATTACAAACTTCATGCCTTTAGATCTCCAAAATGCAAATTCGAAGATTGAGAATACAAAGGAATGGAAGAGAAAGATATATCCAACTATTATCCTCTCATGGTTAAACGTAGCTCTTGAGCTTTGAACCATTCTCTCACATCTCATTTATCATTAATGAGCTAATATCTCTTTCTCAAAAAAACTAATGAGCTAACATATATTATTTTGGATAGGCAACTAAATCAAAACAAAAGATGAACAACAAATACAGCAGACAAGTAATTACCGAAGTCATACCTCTAACGAATTGTTTGAGCACCTATGCTGATAACAACCATTGCCTTGGGCCATTGAGCCACGTACAAATCCAGAACGCACTAAAGAAGAAGACATGCACCTGTATGGATTAAAACAAAAAACTGGTGAGCTAATATCCGATTAGATATAATCTCCAAAGGCTACAGGCGAACGCCTCACCTTGAACTACTTCCCCTCACTTCACCTAACATCCTATCAGGTGCACGAGCACCATTCGTGTCCGTACACGATCCATCAGAGTAAGCAACAAAATAAGTGCAATAATCTGCCAATGATGACTGACCACCTGCAACAGCCATCCACCAGAAGTTACAACAGAAAGCCAGTTCAAGAAACTTACTAAACCAGTAATGTTGGTTTCAAAATAGTAATTGGCATGCATCCACCCAACAATACTATTAGTCGACTTGTTTCTCAGAAGTTCAAAGTCGACAAAAAGATTGTGTATCCAAGACAAAATCAGTTTTCAATGACAACGAAATATCAAAAACAAATGAAGTAAAGAAATACCTTTGTTAGCCTGTGGAAAATAACGAGCCCATTGAGGGAGATCCCCACTATAATTCATAATTGGACAATAACCTTCTGCCTCCCTGTTAAATGTACATCCAGATAACTGGGTAGTGTTACAATGATAGGCTCCCTTCCAGTGATTGCAGGGAAAGGTAACGAAATCTGGTCCTTGGTTGCGTCCCCAATCAAGACGGTCAGCCATGCTATAATTAGCCCGGTACCATCCACTGTCCTCAAGTAAAGCAAGAGTCATTTTTGAAACCACTGATCTTGTATCTACCGACCCAGTCATGATCTCATTCATCAATAGCCTTTTCTCCCAATGAGAACCTGCAGCACTTTGTTATTTAAACAATCGATCCATAATTCAAAAAGATATTCATTTAGCAGGATACACTCTATAATGTTGACATCTTTTTGCTAAGAAAATGCATGAGGGTGTATCTCAGAAGAATCCATTCAACATAGAAGATAAATATCAACCTGATGTACCACGTCCGCCTCCATCTTCTAGCTCAAGTCCAGTGAAATTCTCAGAGAATGCCTGCAGTGTTAAACTGGTTAAGGGTATTCTAACTTTGATGGGTTTAGCTTGGCCCATAAATTTAATGTGGCAAAAAATAACTAGCTAATATAAGCTACAGGAATCAGAGAAGGAATATTGAAGAAAATGAATTACTATAGACTATACCCCATAGTGATGGCGAGCATGCATGATAACTCGAGGAAGCACTACTCGAGTAACCATTCTTCCAAGTTTTTCATCCATTACCAGTTCAGTAACCTAGCATAGAAATGGCAAGTAAATGCACATCAGGCTTCAGCATAACCAGGTCTGAACTAAATGTTAGTGAACCCTCGACTATCTGTAAAAGAGCTTATATGAATGCAAATAAAAACAAAAGGGGGCACAGATGCTCTTTCCTAGCGAATAAGGAAACAGAAGAAAATAGGTAACACTGAGAGGATTTTGGCATTTCCGAGAAAGAAGAAACATCCTTTAGAGATGTTGGAGAAAAGACTAAGAGCAGGGGACTCAAGGCAAATACTAGATCCAAACGGAACTTGAGACAGGCCACAACACTTATCATAGAGAAAAGGCAATGTTTCGCTTTGCAGAATCATATATTCCCTGCGACAGAGATGTTGGAGAAAAGACTAAGAGCAGGGGACTCAAGGCAAATACTAGATCCAAACGGAACTTGAGACAGGCCACAACACTTATCATAGAGAAAAGGCAATGTTTCGCTTTGCAGAATCATATATTCCCTGCGACAGAGATGTTGGAGAAAAGACTAAGAGCAGGGGACTCAAGGCAAATACTAGCTAGATCCAAACGATATTTGAGATAGGCCACAACACTTATCATAGAGAAAAGGCAATGTTTTGCTTTGCAGAATCCTATATGCCCTACGAAAGAGACAAGTAATAGCATACAAGAGAACAGAGCACCAAATGATGTGGAACTAGTAGGAATTAAAGAAGTTTGGGAAAGTTTTGAGCATCATTCACAACTTCTAGTTATCCAAATAAATTATTTGTAAGTAAGCTTTGCTATGGTCTTCCAGTAATAAATAAATTGAAGAGAAAAAGCTCCTACTTTGGAGCATAATGTGGACTCCGAACATCATACTTGGCAATCAAAGGAGAAGAGATAAAACACAAGAGTAAGTTTAGCCCCTTTACTAATGTTCAAAAAAAAAAGTTTAGCCCCTTTACTACATCATTTTAAAAATTAGCCCCTTTAGATCTCTTCCACCTTCTGGTCTCATTTTTTCTTTATTCCAACTTGTTTAACCTGACTAATGGATTGTGTTGCATTCTTGAGAAAATAAGATTGAATCAGTAAGTTAACAGAAGGTGATCTTATCAACTGACGAACCATATGCTTAACAAAAACAAAAATTCAATTGACAAATATGCTTGTCATCAAGGGTTAAACCAGTGGTTTGGGCTTGGGACTTCCATGTTGGAGGTCTCAAGTTCGAAACCCCTTGCCAGCGAAAGCAAGGGGTTTTCCTTCTGGGTCGAGCTCGTCGTGCCGGGCTTGCCTAGTGCGGGTTACCTCTCCTATGTGGTTTGCGAGCTATTGCATAGGAGCGGGGGTTTTACCCTGTGCGCACCAAAGGGTAGCGGCTGCGGGTTTCCCTTGTCATAAAAAAAAAAAATATATGCTTGTTCTCAAAAGACAACAGAAGAACCAACTCGCAGACACAATTGACCATATAAAAGAACAAAATATGTAACAGCTCTCCAAAATCTCATAAAAAGCCCTTCTCTATTGGAGATAATTATAAATTACAAGAAAAGAGTAATTTTCTTTTCTACAGTATAGCTAACACAAAGATATCACTATTTATGTGAATATAGAGTCTATCTTGCGCTGTTTGCTCCTTTACTTGGAGCGGCAATACATATAACTTCTCCTACATGAAAACATTTTACAAGAGATCACTACTGCAGGGTGAGGGAGATTGTTGCAGTCTATGAACTCTTATTAACATGAGTTTCTACTGGTGCCCCTCCGCTTGGTTATAGCACATGCAAAAATCAAAATTACCTGACTTCGCCTACGTTTTCTCTCATCACGAAAATGAGCAAAGGCATGAGGATCAAATCCAAGAACGTGCATTACTTCATGTATCAAAGTAGCTTGAAGTAAGGTTTCTGCTTCAGCAGTTAAATGTCGAGGAGCTACATTCACATGCCCTGAAACCAGAAAATCTCAGTTTAGCTATGGTGTCTGAAAATTTCATGTGTATTGACATGCTTTTGTTCACGCAACACTCACCAGCAACAGCACGACCCCATTGATCACGCTCACAAGCTACAGCCCATGCAAGAGTGTTGCCTGTTGTTGGCCTTGTAGTCACAAGAAGAACCAAATCCGCATGTGCAACACCCTCTGAAGAATACATGGAGAAAATATGATAATTGAAACATGACAATAATGAACTAAACAGTAAACGAAAATATCATAATCAAATGAGGAAATCCAAGCAGCTGATAATCGAATAAAAGTACCTTCAACATATTTTCTTGGGAGTTGTACACCTCCATCTTGTCCACAAGCAGAATATCCACTTAACCGTAGGTTTCCCTTAACTGGCTCAACAGATAACGCTCTTTTAAACCAATCCGCTGTCTGCTCGAGGGCCTGTATTGCAAATTGCATCCGGTTAAAATCAAAGGCCTTGGCTATCAAATACTACTTACTGGGCATTAGAAATGGCAGTGTGACAGAAATAGCCTTATCAGGAGAAGAGAATAAACCTTGCGAAGGCGATGCCTTTTGTCCTCCCCAGCTATATCATCTAAGGTACAGTTATACCAGCAATCACCATAAACTGGAGGATCTCCATGTGGATTACAAGAAGATGTACCAGAAAAAGAAGCACCTGGTGGCTCCCCAAGCTAATTAGACAGAAAGAGAATTGATGATTTAGTAAGGACAAGAATCAAATTTCTCAAACACACTTTTCAACTGATGATAAGTACTTACCTTCACAATGTCGCCGACTTTTTGACAATCTCTCTCAGATGAATGACCGACAGCATCATAATTCAAAAAGATTCTGATCGGTTGCATGACATCATTTTGTTCTTTGGAAATTTCAAGTAATGCCCTACCTCTACGGTGAGGGGGATTTGAAGCCACAGACTCCTCATACACCTGAGGAGTGACAGAATACACTTGCAAACCAGGTCTTTTCCTTTGTTCAATTATCTGATCATGGATACAAGAATGGGAAATGCTACTCTTGTCTTCATTCTCAAAGTCTTGTCTCAATAATTGATGGTCCGAGAAAGTTGCTAAACTGGTCTCTAGACACAATAGTATAAATAGGACCTAAGAGAAACAAAAAACATCAATCAGAATCTAGCTTGCATTACCTATATGCTGTCCCAGTAACACTTAAACAATTGGAGCACGAAAAGAATTATGTCACAAGCAAATTAAGATTTAAGGAGTAGATGTTCATAATCTGCAATGAACAGCTATCTCTAAAATCTACATCAACACTCAAAATTCCATAAGCAGCTCAAACCAAAATCAACTTTTTTTTCAGCTCCACAAGCTTACTGAAGCTAATCAAGAACCTTAAGAAACTAACTCTTACCCCAAGCTGAATAAAGTCCATGACAATCAGTGGAAATACAGAAAATAACCCCTCAAGCAGAAAGCCCCAATCTTTAAACCACAAAAGAAGGAAACGTTTACCCTTATTTGAGCCAATTACTCAAATATAAGTAGTTGAACAAAATACCCATTACCCAAAATAAAGAAGAATGAAAACTAAAACTTCATAAGGAACTAGAAGATCTTATAAATGGAAATTGCCATAAAAATGAAACAAGTTTTCAAGGGGAAAACAGCAAAAAGAAACTTTCTGAATACTTCAAACTTCAGCAGATCCAAAATTCCTAAGTTTCCAACCTCAAAAAATTTCCTCTTTTTAGCTTCAAAATATTTTTTAAACTATCCAAACAGCTTCCCAATAACTCATACATTCTTACTATTCTTCCTCATCAGCTAACGGCATATAATCCCAAAAAAATGAAATAAACCCTAAATCCCCAATTTAAAAAGTCTTACCTGGGGAAAAAATATAGCAAATCTAAGCTTAGTTGAAGAGCTGGATTTAGAATGAACACTGAGAAAAGTACAAGTATTACTTCTACTAGTACCACTACTACTACCACTACTCCAACACCAAATCTTCAACTCCATGAAACGCTGCGTTTAACAAAACAAACCATCAAATCGCCGCCGTACACGGCGTTTCTCCGATCGATTCCGTTTTCCAAAAGAAATGCAGACCCCTCCACATTATACAAACAGATGTGTGTATCTACACCCCTCTGAGGTGAAAAGATTGAAACTTTATCAATCTTGAACACACCCTTTTGAAAATAAACAACAATGAGAAGAAAAAAATCAAAAAAAAAACTCAGTTCTTGAATATATATGAACTGGGTTTTTCTTGGTTCTGGGAAAAAGGGACTACTATCTTAGCTTCTTGTTAAACAGTGAAACAAAAATCTGTACATTTTGTGAAAGCAAAGTTTCTTGTATTTGTTTGGACACTGAAAAATTAATAAAGAAGAAATATTCAGAGGATGATATGAAAATTGTGTATAATTTAATATATATAAAGTATACTATATAATAAAAGTGAATAAGAATAGGTAAGGGTGGGTGGAGTTAGATCGTAATATTTTATTTTGATTAAATTAATATTTTACTATGTTTTTTTCAATGAAAAAAGTTGTATAAAATATCATGGTTTTTAGAAAAGTAACCTTGCCTTTTCTTGAAACTACTATAATACCATTGCCTTTTGTTTCCATTACAAACTGAGTGGCTTAGACAAAATTTGTTCATACTCGAGTCTACTCGTTTTACTTTCATAAGATAGGAATAAAATTGTACTTGTATCATTTTTTTCAAATTTTATCTTTGAGATTATATTAAATATATAGTTATTGTGACGAGAGGGAGTTGCTCGGATGGTAAACACCACTCACTTTCAACTCCAAGGTTGCAAGTTTGAGTCACCAAAGAAGCAAAAGGGATGGAATTCCTAGGGAGTGATAAAAAAATATATATAGTTATTGTTATTGTATATACTTGCTTTGATATATTTTATCTAGCAGACTTTACTATTTTCATAATTCACTCGTAAGTTATATGGAGTAAATTACTATTATAATATAAATGTCATTTGATATGCTCTATTTGAATCAAGTAACTTTTTAAAAATAAAAATCTACTAAATTTTACTATTTTTAAATTTCATCACCTACATTATTATTATGATAAGTATTCTATTTCTTGTATAACTTCTATTATAATTTCAATCTGAGTGAGTAGATTAAGATTTCACTAAATGACATTTGAGTAAATTGTTTGTTAATTATGATTTTTGTTTTATTGGTATTAAATTATGTGATATAACAAGATGTTAATAATTATATTTTTAAATTTCACCACCTACATTATTATTATGATAAGTATTCTATTTCTTGTATAACTTCTATTATAATTTCAATCTGAGTGAGTAGATTAAGATTTCACTAAATGACATTTGAGTAAATTGTTTGTTAATTATGATTTTTGTTTTATTGGTATTAAATTATGTGATATAACAAGATGTTAATAATTATATGGATATATATTTTATATAATTGACAATATATGTTGTTGTCCAAATTTACATACGTGACAAAACAAAATATAGGTAGAAGTTTCATAAAAGGGATACACCAAATCAACAATAGGAAAGTTTGTTGTCAATTAGCTAATTAGATAAACTAATTGGGGTTTTATAATAATTCTTTTGTCACAGCACTAACAACTTTATTTTATAGACATAAAAAAAAAAATGGAATATATCCTACATAAGAAAAATATGAAATGGGTCGAAATTAAAGTTTTAAACGTGTTAGTATATTTACCTTAAGATTGAAGTTTTGCAAAGTTGTTTTATACATATACACATTAATGAAAAATATAAATAGCTTCTACAAAATAATCTTTTTGTTCCGTAATAATATGAATAAGATATGTATATGTTATTCTCTTAAATTCTACTCCCTTTGTATCAATTTATGTGACTTACTATTTTTTTAGTCAGTCCCATAAAGAATGACACATTTCTATATTAAATAACAATTTAACTATAAAATGTATATTTTACCCTTAATGAAATAATTTACAACTACACAAATTTTTATCATTCATTTTGGACCACAAGTTATAAAAAAAATCTTTCTTTCTTAAACTCCATTTATTTATATAATGTTGAATTAAAATATATATGGACAATAATAAATATATAAGCGATCTTTATTAATTTCTAAGATACTGGAAAAAAATTTCAAAGATATCACTTATTTTGAAACAAAGAGATTTGTTTCGAAGCATAAATCTTGCAACCTTTTAATGAATAGAGTATATTTGGGGAAATTTACAACCTTAATTTGGAAATTAATTGCATTTAAGGTTTGTACTCCTCTTTTCGTCCTTTCTAAAAAGACATACATGGTATAGGTTACTAGTTGATTAATCAATAATTAATTCAATATATAGGATTAGCACGTAACTATAAACACCTCTAATATAAGATACTATTAAATTAATAAAAAATAGGGAAAAGGCCTGATATACCCCTCAACTTTGTCATTTGGAGCTGATATGCTCCTTGTTATGAAAGTGGTTCATATATATCCTTACCATTATACAAACGGCTCACATATTCTCCTAACGTTACAAAATGAGCTCACATATACCCTTCATTTAACGGAAGTGAAAAAAAATAATTTTAAATTTATATTTTTGACTTTTAATTTCTTAAAAATTATTTTGGGGTATATATGATTCTTCTAGCAAAGTTCAAGGTATATTTTAATCTTTTTCATACATAAATTATATTTTGACTTCATTGATTATAATTATTTGAGTAACTTATTCTTATTTTATTTTTTTCTTTCATTCCTTAGTGTAAAGAAAAAAATTAAAACTATTTTTTTGTGGCTATATTATAATTTAAACCTATTTTTTTTGTCTATATTTTAATTAATTTTTGTATTTGAAGAAACAAATTTGGTCATCTATAATAAGTTTTACAAGAATATTAGTGAAATATAAATAAATTTGACCATCAAAATAATAAATCTAAATTAGTCATTGAAACAAAAAAAGTCAAAAAAAAAATGTTTGAGGAGGATTAAATATACTCATATGGGATTATATATCTTTTTTAAAAAATAAAAAAAAATTAAACGATTTTTTTTCCATTTCCGTTAGAAGAAAATGGTATATGTGAGTCATTTGTATATAAGTAGAGGTATTTCACAACGAGGGGTATATCAGCTCAAAATGACAAAGTTAAGGGGTATATCAGACCCTTTTCCCTAAAAAATGTGATGAAATGATAAATATTTTTTCATTTTGCAATAAAAAAATTCAAATTCAAATCTCATATATAAAATCAATCGCTCTAATGAAACGAATGTTTTTAAAAAGAAATATAAATAAAGATAGAATTATCCTTCATTTAGGGGGGGGGGAAAAAGGCATCTACTTGTCAATAAACAACCAAAAAGATGGGTCCTCAATAATTGTCCCTACAATTTAATTTAAATTTAAATAGATCTATTATAATGTAACTATTTTTCATATTTATAAGTACAATAATTATTTTTATTATTATTATCATATTGATTAATTTAAATTGGTGATAAAGACTCATTTAAAAAGAGAAGCGCTTTATATCAAGATCTTTTTCATATCTACGAGACACAAAGATAATGGCGGAGCTAAATTTTTTATTAAGGGAGTTTAAAATTTGAAAAAGTAAGCACACGAACTAATCAAATTGAGTTCGACACTACTATATATACATAAAAAATAATTTTAACCATCTATAAATAGTAATATTTTCCATCGAAAGGCATTGGATCAACCCCTAATAGTATGTTGGCTCCGCCCCTGCTCAAAGAATGAAGGAATTATATTCATCTCACTGTAACTTATGTTGGTCCCGGCTAAAAGATTAAGGAGTGTAAACAAAATATAATTAGAAATTTTAGAATTGTAAAAAAATAAAATTTTAAAACATAGTACAGTAATAATATTAAATGAAAATCATGTCACAGACACGTTTGCCTTATATTTTGTTGTACAATTATTTGTCGGTTAATTTATTGAGTCAGTCAAACGGCTAGAGCTAGTGGCTGAATTTTATTTATTATATATACTACAAGAACGGTCATTAATTTATTAAGCCACTAATATAGGTTTTAATTGGGGTAATTAAACTACAATTATTTTTTTACTAATTCTGTTTGACTACGTTACTTTTAACGTATAATTCTCTAGCAGATGTCTCTATATGAAAGTGTGAGAAGTTAGTTTTAGTGGATTTAAGGAGAGGCTGAGGTAGACTATTGAAGAGAGATAATTAGATAAAACATTACTTTATTTTTAACATTCAAATAAACTGTGCATCAAGTACAGACGATTGATATTCAAAGTACTTGATTAAAAGTTTATCTCTTGATATAGTTAGACTATAGTTTTTTTTCTTTTTCTTATTTTTTTGATTTCTTATCTAGTGATTGATATTCATATTGGAGCACGATTAAATTCGAATAGAACATTTTCTTTTAGAATAGTTAACTTTTAATTATTTCTTTTAATATTGCTTATGGTTAATTAAAAATAAAATGGAGCTTATTTTATGTTGGATTTTTTGTCCACAAAATGAGTGTTAGTAGTTCGTTACAGCTCATCCACCCTGGATAAATGCAAATTGTTTAATATTGTTATTGATTGTGTACTAATAATCAACCAAATGTCATAAATACAGTAAATGCCGTAATAATGCCTTTATTTGATCCAATTATTCAACTCCCGACCTATGAGAGTTGTAGTGAAATGAATAAGATTCTTCGTTTTTAATTAGAGATGTTGTATCTGGATTTTATATATCAAAAAGATCATATTGTTTAATGGGTCTTATATAGTACTGTAACTTCAGAATAATAAAAATCTCAGTATAAATATCAGACATCGGATGAAAAAACGAAATAATTGCTTCAATTAACTTAAATTTGAAAAAAAAAAGTGCATATTTCTATGTTATAGTTAACACCTTTATGGCATGCATGACCTTTGCTAGCACTAAATTAATTATATATTGTTGTAAAGGCTCTTGTTTTGAAGTTTGTTTTTTTTTGCGATCCTAAATAGTTTTTTAAAAAATGCAAATTAAATTACAAAAATTGTGGTGAAAATAAAAATTAATTTACTTTGATTTGATATAATTTTTTAATAAGAAATTTTATAATAAACTTATTTATTGCGTCAAATTGTTCAAATCAAACTTTCTGAACGAGGTTACTGTCTATCCAACCCACCCGGCCACCCCCACCCCACAAAAACAAATTAAGAAAATAATAAGGTATCAAAACGAATCAATGTTTATATACATACATAAATATAAACAATTATGTATTTATTTTTAATTAAATAAATGTTAATAGAATTTTTCTTAATTTTAAAAGTCTGTTGTCGATTTGTTTTGCTAATTATTACGCATATATTTTCAAAGTCTTTCTATCGTTTAATATATCCATTTCACCTCGAATTTCAATCAATCATGTTTTTAATATTAGCTTTGTAAAATTATCTTCAAGTCTTTGAGTGTATTTTGGACACCTCAATTTCAAATTAGTAGATTATTAAATAATTAATTTTTAAAACTCATTATCCTAATGTTGAGTGTCTTCTTAAACATAAAAATCATTACGAATTTACGATATTGATTATTTAGACCTATTTGTGTAATTAAAAGTAATATAAGATATTATACTAGTAAAATGATACTCTAATTGACATACTCAGTCAAGTAATGTCTTGATTATATTTTTAAATATTTCTACTAATTCTAATAGTTTATGTAACAATTGACACAATTAAAAAGCTTTCCAAAACTAAAATTAAATAAAAAAATTATCCAAGATCTAATCATTTGGGATGATGTAGAAACGTAAAATAATTTATATATGTCTACTAATATCTTGTAAATATTACTTGAATTATTACAAATCAAATGAAAAAATGAAAACTGATTATCAAATAAAAAATTTATGAAAAATATCAAATAAACCCAACACAAATTATTTTTTAAAAATCGCTTCTCACCGTTTGTTTTATTGTGCCGGCGCTAAAATATATAATCCCGATTAAAAAAAATTGGCTGTTAGAGTTCCTATATATTGACGTATGTATATTATGCAACTAAGTGAAAGTATTTAATACCATGAATATTTTTTCTTTCAAATATACTTATAAATTTGATTTAACATAAGTGATTGCTATTGAAATTCAATACAGAGGAGTGTTATCAGTGATATCTATGATGTTATGTTGGCGATTGACAATAAACTTACTTTCTACCTTTGTCACATTTTCTTCATATTGGGTAGTAAACAAAATTTAATTTTTCACCTTTATTTTATCTTCATCAGCTCCACGCGAGTAAAAAAAGATTTCATAAAAATAATTACAGTTCAAAACACTGAAAACGATAATATGTTTTAATGTACGACTTGAAGTATATCCTTCTGTAATAACATCTCACAAGCTATATTAATTAACTGTTGCAGCAATTATTATCAGAAAAAAAGAAAGTTATTCTCTAGTTCAAAAATTACATTCAACTCATAATATTTTTTAATGCAAGTATTTTTTATTCAAAAAATGTTTAAAATAAATGGTAAATAAGCAAAGACATGAAAATGGTAACCCCTTTGTTTTAATTAAAGATGATACAATCCTACAAACTATTATTACTTTTTGAATATATAAACAAAATTTTTTTTATAACAAGCAATCAGTTTTATAATTTGGCACGACTTAAAATCATTGATAAAAGGGTAGTTAAAGTTTGGTGTTTTGTTTACCTAAAAAATCCCTCATCATGCAAAATTTCAATAGTATCTTATACTATGGTTAATTTAATAATAAAGTGAGTTATTTTCTGTTGGATTCTTGGTACACAATATGAGTGTTGTAGTTGGATACATCTCATCAACCAAAGATAAATAAATGTAAAATTGTTTAAATAATCTTTGGTTATGTAATTAATTATTAATTAACCAAATGTCATGAATAAGGAAATGTCGTAAAAATTAAAACACTTCTATTTGGTTCAATAATTCAATTCCCTTCACTTAAACGTCAACTCCAATTGACTTAAATTTGAAAAAAAAAAGTACATTTTTTTTAGTTATGGTTTAGTACTTTGTTCTTTTTGGGAAAGTTAAATTAGAGGTAGACCATTTGCATTTTTATTTGCAATTTTCAACTATGAGAGACAAAATTGGTACTCCACTATCTAATTTAATTTAGAGGGTAGAATTAGAGCTAATATTACTCCTAGTAAGAAAATAATTAAGGTTAAAAACTTAAATTTTTTGGCTTCTGTAGGTTGCCAAACCTATATTAAAGTTTCTTAATATTTCTATAGGCTTCTCTCTAGTCACCCAAAAAATAGCCCTATATGATAATACTATGTTTTTTTTTTTTTTTAATTTGTAATTATTTTACTGCATAAAGGTTTGAATAGAAGTGTTGGGATAATATTATTTTCATTTGGAGAGGGTAGACATCTTAATAAGAAGTAGGAAGGGAATATAAAAAAGAACCTAAAAGATAAATGTCTTCTTTTAGATTATTCTTTTTTCACGCTTAATTCATGTTAAAAGAGAAGATTAACAAAGCTAGAAAAGAAAGTGAGAACTAATTAACGAGAGAGAGAATTCCCAAATGATAGAAATATCTAGAACAATTCTCAGTCATTTGTTGGTAAAAATGATCTTTTCATTTTGTTTCTCGACAAATTAAAAGTTTGACCATTAAAAACTAACTTAATAAAGTTACAACTATTAAACTATAACAACTCTAATATCTTTTTTGAAAAATTAGATTTAAACCAAATTGCAAGTAGAGCAAAGTTAGAGCATAAGCTATGAATTCGACGATCAAATTCAATAATTTTTGTTTTAAATTAAGTATTTATCTTAAAAATTTATCGAATATATATATAAATTATTAATTTACAATACAAAACTCATAAACTTTAAACTACTGTATAGTTTTACTTCTGACCGCAAGAACCTTGTTTAAATAAATAAAATCATGTAGATTGATTATTTGGAAGTAAAATACATTGTATTGGTGCAACAAAGCAAAATAGTTCGTTATAAAAGTGCATTGAAAGATTAATAATAGAGTTGGGAAAATAGGACGACAAACTAAAATGAAGTGCCATAAATGTTTGGCCCAATTTATATAAAAAAAAAAGCAAAGATGTGGGGTTATCCTAATCCACTTTACAATTAAATTCGAAGTTTTTATTTTTTTGTTATTAAACAAAAAATAAACGAAAAAGACTAATGAGAAAAAGTAGAGAATGAGTTGTAAGGTCTTTGTCTCTATATGAAAAAAAAAACTATTATTTTTTCTTCTTTTAATTATTACACTTTGTCTAAAATATAAGGACAATAAGTTCGAATGTTGGGTCCGTGCATTAAATTTAAGTATGATTCGTTCAAATATAAAAAATATTACTTGATTTTTGAAATATAATCTACATAGTTAAAAACAACTCATAAAAGAATTAAATATCACAATTTATATACTAAAGATAAAAGAACACTTAAATAATTACAACAACAACAATAATGTAATCTTATAAGTGGGGTTTGTACTGGGAGAATGAAGATAGAAAAATTATTTTCGATAGATATTTGACTCGAGTATGAAAAACAAATATAATAGTAAATGAGTCATGCTGAAACCAATGAAAAAGAGAACATGTACAATAATAGTTATACGATAACTGGAGCAAAGGAAACAACATAAAGTATTAAAATCGATTAATAAAATAGCATGAGAATAAAAATAATAACACTGATAATAAAACTGAACAAAACTATCTACAATCTATTAACCTTCTATCATAATTTTCAATCACTATATCTTCATATTTAGAACCACGTATGATCAATAAACTACAAATATTATATAATATGAATTCACCTCTCATCAATACAGTTTCGATCGACCTCCACCTCACCCCCACCACTGCCCCATAATTTTGCAAAAAGCACTTACATTATGATTTTTAACTACTAGGAAAGTGACCTTAATCAAAAGTACTCATTGCTTTGTTCTAAAGCAATTCTACTTCTAATAATTTAATTTATTTATTTTTATATTTATTCGGTAATCATTATGACTAGTCTTCATCAAATGTATAAGTTTCACACTTAAGCGACGCTGAAAAATTCTATATATTTTTTAAGTATTTCGCAAAAATTATCCAATACTATATAGTAATTCATTAATTAAGGATAATTAAGGGCTTAGAAAAAGACACACATTTTAAATATAATTATTGTGAAAGATTGATCAAATAATCAGTCGTAGTTGGTCTAATAAACAACTGTATATTCTATTTGAAAGGTATCTTTTGGGGGTGCATTAGTTTAATCCATAATTAATTTAATTAGTAAAATAATATGAATTTCGTTTACCAAATATTTAATTGTTACATATTATATAGGGTCTCTGATCCAATTAATTAACATTTTGTAGACAAAATTTGTATGTTAATTTGTCTGTTACCGTCTGTGTCGTTTATTACGCCGTTTTGGAGTTTGGATTAAACATTTAATTAGATTATGATAACGTGTTTGGTATTCAATTGATACTTCAAAATTCAATTCAAATTTGCAATATCATCGTACTGTATTATATTCGCGAGTCGAGGATTAATCAAAAACAATCTTTATATTTTTGTAATAATAGTAAGATTTGCATATATTTTATCCTTTTCAGATTTCACTTTATTTTTTTAAGACTACACTCAATATACAAATGTTATTGTTATTATATTGTATAATCAAACTAAAAAAGAATGTACTCCACTCTGTCCAACAATATTTATCCACTATTGATTTTGCAGTTTGCACACTTCTTAAAAAACTATAAATAGAAGGGTAATTTTATTATATCACCCTTTGAATATAATAAATACAATGTGTTGAAAAATGTAATAGGAAAATGAGTATAATTAATGATAAGGATAAATTAAGAATTACGTGTAAAATTAACCATTAATTTTATAAAGTGGACAAATATTATTGAATATCTCAAAATAGTATAATAGACAACTATCGTTGGACGCAAGGAGTATTATCCAATAGTCTGATTTTGTAATTCTTTAGAAATTTGTGGTTCACATCTAAGAGATCTTTATTACACATAAAAAAATTTGAATAAAGTAATTTTCTCCTAATTAATAGGTAAGTGGCCATGAAATCATTTTCACAAAATTACTTAGCAGCCAAATATGAGCATTATGCCCTTGTTGGTTGGCTATCTAAATTCTCACCTTATTGGCGGGGTTCGATTCTTCATATTGTATCCCCCTTCAATTTTGAAAAAGTCAAAAATATTTTTTCATTTAATAATTATTATAGATAACTGAGGTTTTGTTCAAGCTTTTAGTGAAAAAATAAATATTTTTTTAATAGTAACATAAGTTGAAAAAGTAGTTATTTTCCATAAATACTTTTGAAACTTTGATGAAGGATAAATTTCTACGCTGATTTTTAAATAGATTGAACAGACACAAGCTACTACAGTCTAAAAATCTTTTTCTCAAAAAACATTTTTTAAAATAATTTGATCTTACAAATTTAATCCAACATGCTAGTACTAATCTACATATCAATTAAGCAAATGTTAATGTGTTTAGAACAATGTTTAATTAGTAATTATCACTCTCATCACGTTTTCTTGTATTTATGTTTTTTTATTTCCTTATCCAGTATCAACATGGACTATATACATATTGGAGTACTATTTGATGCATCACCATTCACCAACAATATCACTCGCGGATAGAAATGGAGTCAGAATTTTAAATTTATAAATATATATCATAATTTTTTTATTTATCAAGTTTTAAATAAACACCTTATATATGTATATAAAATATTTTTTTACATAAATAAAAATACTTAAATTAAAATTATTTAATTTTATCGAACTCGTAATGCTCCACCCTAATTGTGGGAGTAGGGACTTTGCACATGTTAAGTAAGTGTTACGTTACCACTTTACCAATTGCAACTTGCAAATCGGTGGTTGGATAAACACAAGACACTTTTTGGTCCACCTTCCATTGGTTTAATGTAATTATTATTAACCATTTTTATTTATTTAAGAAATAATATTGTTGCTAATATATAAGATTAAAAGTTTGCAACTATGTATATATATAATCTAATAGAAAATAATGAGTTTAATTTTTTCACTGGCTACTCGATATGGGTTAATAGCAGATCTAGAGCACAATCTATTGCTTTACGCGGATTTTTATAGTTTTTGTTTAAACTAGATCTATAAATATTTATTACTCTCTTCGTTTCATTTTATGTGACATTTTTCGGATTTAGAGATTCAAACAAGGCTATCTCTGACCGTAAGTTTTCATAGATCTTTTAAACATTTTGAATTATCAATTATTGTGACTTATAGTACTTTTTACGTAATTTACAAATATATAAATTTTATTTCAAAAAAATTGAAGATATCATGCGCAATTTCGGTCAAACTTAAACTGTTTGACTCTCGGAAAATGAAAAGTGTCACATAAATTAAGACAAATGAAGTAATAGTTGAAGTGAACTTAGTTATTGTTTATAACTTTATATTAACTTAAGATTGTTGTGAAATTCATAAACTTAAAGCTTTAAGTTCGTCTTTATCCTGTTAGGTGGACTATGGTACGAAAGTTTTTTTTTTAAAAAAATTATTCAATATATTGGTAAATATTTTCTATATTAGTAAAGACTAATTTAATAAATCTTAAAAGAAGATTAAGTACTTTATTAGTGAAAAAACTATGACGCTAGTGACTAAAGAGGTCGATAAAGGCAAGTTAAAGAGAACGACAATTAGGTTTTTAAGCTGACAAGCTATTTAAAATAGATAAAATATTTTATAAGGCATCATGTAATACATGTTTTTGGGCCTTAATGACGATATCTCTCGAAAGATTAATTTCAAATGTTTGTTATGTCAAAAGTGCACATGAATTAGATTGTGATAAGTTTCACACTAATACTTGTCATTTATATTAAGTATCATTGTATAAGTAATATTGACTCCCAAGATAGAAATAAAATTTGTGTATATTCTATGTTTTTCATACCACACTCGTGGATTATACCAACATGTTGTTATTATTGTACAAGTATCATAGGAAGTTTTCAATTATTCTTAGCTCATATATTGAATATCAAATATCTAATCTTTATCTTTTTTCAGATTCTCCAAATCAAAAAAATGGATGATGTGGTGGCCCTTCTCAAAATAAGAAATTATAAATATGGAGGGTCCAAATATTATAAATTATTTATATTATTGTATACTTAGTGGGTCATCAGTTTGTTGAATATACATGAAGCTGGTGGCAAATGCATATGCAGTTAGTACCAAAAATTTCTTGCCACTTTTTATTTTGGGACCCTTTTTCATGTACAAATGTGTGTGTTATTATTGTCATATAAATATTTGAAATATCTATCAATTCATTATCACATCTTTTATTATGTGTCAGTTATATGTATTAATTCTATAATTATATACTAATGGAAGGGTAAAAGTTTATTCGTACTTAGTGTTTGTACCAACTACCAAGTCAATAGATATATAACTTAATAAATACAATTTTATTGTATACGTCAATGGTGCAGGGTTTACATAGGGGCAGAATCAGGTAGAGTGAAAAGGGTTTATCGAAACCTCCATAAAAGAAAAATCGCGTTATTTATACATGAGTAAATTTGGTTATATGTATATATATATTAGATGTTGAATTCCTTTGGATTTCTTCACGTTTTATTTTTATGTATTTTGAAACCTCTTAATGAAAATCCTTGCGCCGCAACTGAGTTTACATCGTCAATAAGAGTTTCTTCATTTTTTTAATATTAAAATTATTTTTATTCTTTAGAGGCACATCGACATACAAAAAATTAGTACTAGAAGGGATAGGGCTTTTAGCATAATTGCCGCTAAAATAATCACAATTGCTAGTCAAATATATATATAAGAAGTAGATTATTATTTTGACAAACGACTATACACCCGAAAAAAAAGGTACATGGGGGCACTTTGGATTACAAATGGGGGCTATCGTAAAAGAACAATGAGCCCACTTCGAATGGACTTAAAGCCCACAAGGACGATAATAATGGGCTGGGCTAGAAAATTGCTCCATTATTCATCAATAAGCCCAAAGATGAATAATCGCGTTATGGTTTATTCAAATTTAAGATAAAATATTTACTAAATCAAATTAAACGAACTGTGATAGAATTTCAAAATTAAACTCACAATGTTCAAATTCTGAATAAGTTTGTTTATTCACTTACCTTAGAGGCAATCAATAGAATACGCCCCTTGGCATATATTTATCTTTCAAAACTTGTTAAATACCTACATATTCATACTATGTTGCATTTAATCATGCAATAAGAAATTAATACAATACAATATTATTCTTAAATACATACATATTCATACTATGCTGCATTTAATCATGCAATAAGAAATTAATACAATACTATATTATTCTGCACTCGCTGACTTAAAATCTTCGATCAAACCAAATTCACTTAGATTTTTGTATTCTTCACCTTACCAACAAGCATAAACGCCTTAAAGATAACACGTCTAACCAATTTAGGCCCTCCCCATTCTACCTCAAATTCTTCAACCAATTTTTGTGGTAACAAATCAACTCCTTTTTCATTAGCAGTGTTAATTGCTGATAAAGATTTGAGCAATCCCAAAAACCCATCAAATGAAATATCTTTTTGTATTTCAACTTCAATTGGTTCATTTTCTAAACCTAATCCCACACTTTCAAAAGGAAACGGCAGCGTTTTGTACCCATTAAACACAAATTTAATATTTGGATGCCAATAAGGAAGTGTTGAATCAAGAAAACTCTTAAATTTTGGATCAAATTCAGGGCTTACATTCATTAATTCATAGGCCCAAACTGCTATTATGCCTCCTGGTCTCCTTAGCACACGATTTACAATCGAGTAGAACCTGGTTTCGTAAAATTTCTTAGCCACGAAAATTAAATTGACAAAGATAATGTCTTATTTTTGCTACAGTTACTAACAATCGTGACAACAATTGTATAAACATCTATAACTTTAAGAGTTTTTGCCACATGATAAAAGTTATTGTAGCAATAATAATTTTTAGGCCACAATAAACTATTTGAACCAAAAATATTGTAGCTAATTAATACTCCTATTATTTTGCTTCAAGTTATAGAAAATTGTGTCAATAGTCTTTTTTTTTTTTTAATTGTCTCAATAGTCAAATGATACAACCATGTCCTTTTTGCTAAAAGTTGAAACTTATTTTAATATAAGTAACCTTTCGGCCACAATAAATTATCTAAAAGAAAATATTATGGCTAAATAAATATTTGTTCAAGCTAAAAAAAAAAACGTATTGATACTTGTTGTAGCAATACTAATGGCATTTAATTAAAAATGTTGGTCGTATCGATTTAATACTTTATGTCTAGTAATTTTAAATTTCAAATATAATTTCAATAAATAAGTCGAACCTTGGGAGATCGAACCAGTGAACTGTAGCAGCAACAATGATCAAATCTACAGAATGTTCACCACCAACAATTGACACAAGTTCTTCATCAGACATGGAGAGTGGTGTGTGAATATACTGAATTCTTGGGTGTTTTTGTGCATGACTTAATTGATCTTTGCTTACATCGGTTGCTATTACTTTTTTGTAATGCTCAACTACCTGTCATTAAAATAATAACATTTCCTAAAAGAATACAATGAAAAAAATTCTATAACACTCCGAATAGGAAATACCAAGCTGGATTTAGAATTTCAACTTTATTGCTTTTATATTTTAGAAAAGACAGTTTACTGACAGGTGAATATAGAGTAGTGTTGTCGAATTCATTTGACACAATACTAATTATATGTAAAATTTTATAGAATTGCAACAAATGATAGGTTTGATCTGAACACGTAATTTCAGAAATGTAATATATTCAATGCTAAGAACTTTAAGTCTTAAAGATTGAACCCATAGCTTCATGAATCGATTTCTGCTTATTGAATTTTGAATAAATTATTTTAAAACATTAAGTGAGTTGCATAATACATACGTACAAGATTTAAGCCCAAATTGTTGAATAACTCATGATTGAGAAAATTGTATAAAATAGCAAACTATTAATTCAAATTAAATGCCATAACCACAGTTTCATATAATTGAAACCCATAGCAAACAGTTGTCATTCGTCTCTCTCCCCACCGAATCTCGCTCGCCACTCTCCCTCGTCTCTCTCACTTTATACAAACACAAATGTATAAATTGCGTTTGTGTTTGTATAAAGCGAAAGAAAAAATTGTATGTACAAATACAAATATATATATATTCGTCCTATACACTTATAATTATACAAATACAAATCTTTCCCTATCAGTTCTCTTTTGCGTTTCTCTCTTTCTCGCTTTATACAAATACAAATTATACAAATTACAATGTATAATTTGTGTTGTATAAAGTGAGAGAGAGAGATTTGATAAACAAATGTTTATTTCGATTCAATTGTATACAAATTCAAATTTTATGCAGATATACAAACACAATCATTGATACATATACACAGTAGTTACATATATACAATTGAATTGAGAGACTACCAGAGATTTATACAAACGAGAGGCTGTCAACGATTTATACAAAAGAGAGGCTGCCAACGATTTATACAAATGAGAGACTGCCATCGATTTATACAAATGAGAGATTGTCAGCGATTTATACAAATCTGATGTTCTATAGCAAACATAAATTATACAAACTATAGTTATAACATACAAATATGATTTTTATGTTTGCTAAGCCTAAAATTTACTCTTTATTAATCTCTCGCTCAATTCCTATATTCACAAGCATTATGTCTTAATGTCAAATAATTTTTCAAATTGTAACTCTAAACATTAATTAATAAAGGTAGTGTGATAAAAAACTCGTGTGAATCATTATTTTTTTAATAGGTGTCTCAAATTCAAATGTGATAAATAAAAATGAACGAATGGAGTATAAAGAGATTACGCCGATGGCAGCTTGGCCGTTGCCGGTGCCAACATCCCAAGCTAGAGAATGGCGGGTGGTGTGTTGAGCCAGCATCGAAAACCATTCGCCAGGATAAGTTGGCCACGCATCGGAATAGAACCGGGCCTGGTTGTTGAACAATTCCGCAATCAATGAGAAATTTAATTACAATTAGCGATTTGATTTGGACTCGGATTAGAGCTATTTATAGTGGTTAGATACTTGCCTTAAGTAATTTTCAAAGTTTGATGATTCTGATGCGGAGCTAGAATTTTCACTAAAGATGTTTAAAATCTAAAAAAGTGGATACATAAGCTAACCAAAAGGTATTCAATATATCTATTAAATATATTTTAAAAATTATTTTAATTGTATATCTATTAAATATATTCAAAAAAATATTTTAATTGTACATAAATAATATAATTTTCCGTCAAGGAAGATTCAAATAAACCAGTGACTACAAGATGGTTCCGCCCTGATTTTAACCACAAAAAACAAACAAAAACTACTTAAGATGGAAACGAATTGACTTTCTATTCGATTATAAAATAGGCCGAAGAGAAGTGATTTTGAATTTGAAAGCTAGAGGAATCGACAGATGACGTGTAATAAAATATTCATATTAATTGATGTATATTTTTTATTTTTGGTGAATAATTTGAAAAATAAATAATTAATGTCTAGGGTAAAAATAAAAATAGTTTGACTTTTTGAAATGAGTAGTTATATAATACTTTCTTTGTTCGTTTTTTTTCCTGACACATACATCAAGAAAATAATGTCAAGATTATGAATATTACTAGATTTTGGACTTTGAATACATGTATCCGACATTTCCAGCTTAGATTTTGGACTTTGAATACTCGCTCGCCTATCTCTATTTTATTGTATCTCATAACAAAAATAAATATATTTAAGTGTACCTGCCTTGATCAATACTTCCTTTATCTTATCTAATTTAGAAAAAATAAGAAACAACGGAAAGTAGAGGATCTATTCATCCGCAAACAAATTTCAAACACGATATGCAAATGCACGTTGTGGTGCAAATTTGATATCTAAATTCTAGAAATTTCACATTCCATACTTGAGGATACATAAAATCTTACATCCATGATCCAAAGTTGCGAAATTTCATCATCGTCATCATCATATTCTACCTACTCTCGATTTTCGCGTAAAAATAGACTATATATATACACACATATTAACCATGCATGGTACAACAAAAACTAGACGTGTTGCATGATCGAATAATTCTAAGAAAATCCATAATATGTTTGGTTATTATAAGTTGGATAAAATACTTCTCGTAGTTTATTATACTTTTCGAGATCGAAATCGTATGACTTCATGAGGTTCTTTTGTTTAACTTTGAATCGTCTTTGGAAATACCCTTCAAAAGTGGGCTCTGTTGATGTTCTTAAGAAGAATCCATATGCAAGAACAACGTGAATTGAAGTCACAAAAAAGCAAATGGGCTCCATCACATCCCAAGTCAATTCCCAAAATGTTAACCTCATAAAGCCCAATGTTTGGAGAACTAAAAAGCCCAGCCCAAAGTAAAGTTCACCTCTTACAAGTGATTGGGCTTTTTGATCAATCAAGGCCTTTTGTTTTTCCATTTGTTCAAGTTCTCTTCTTCTTGGGTCGTTTGGTGATGCTATGGATTCTGATATTATTTTGTTCATTGATTTTGCCACCTGAAATTGCATCAAGAAGATTAATAATGAATATATATATAAATATTGTAAAACTTAAATTGTTTGACGTATCACATAAATTGAGACGAAGAAAATAATATTTATACCTGATATGGACGGAGAAAAACGACGTCACCCAAAACGATGACGCTACCGGATTCGTCCAACATTTTTGCGAAATCCAAGCTCTGTTCTCTGTTACAACAAAATTCATCACAAATCTCAACGAATTCGGAGTACGAAATTGAGTTCATCGGTATCTCTCTCAGTCTCGATTTCACTTTCTCCAACTGCGAAATTTTCAATATCTTCTTAGCATCATTCACGGTTATCTTCCCCATCGTCTCCGCCGGCAGCAACGCCGTTGCCGTAGATGGAGCCGGTGGAGCTAGGCGTTCGAATCTAATCCTTTCTCCGGTAACATTCATAGATCTCAATTTCTCTCTCAATTTTTCTCCAACCGGAATAGATAAAAACTCCGGCAGTCTCGCCACATGATTGATTTCTCTCCTCTGGAGAAACCGTCGGAAGAAATCACCGTTGACGGAATCCGGCGGTGTCGCCGGAATGTGAGAACGTTCTAGAACCGTAAGAGGTGGAAGCGGATCTAATTTTAGGGTACTAGATAAGCGTTTCGCTAAAATCCGGCGAATCGCCATTGATGATTTTGTGCAGTGAAGAGTGGGAGAAAAAACGGAAAACTTGTGATGGCTGAGTTGGAAGCGAAGGAGGGGGTTTATATAGTCCGTAATTAGAGGAATACGCAGAATATTACGAGAATATTTATATGGAAATTATTTTATTTCTCCTTGTTAGTCATCAATTTACTTTCCTTCTACCATTAGAGTCGTATGGTAAAGTATATTAGAAAAAATAACGTTTGCATTAACTTTATATGTTAATAGTATTTTGTTTGAAATCCTTCTTCACGTAATATGTATTATGAACATATGGAAATAATGGAGTATTAATAATGTAATTGATTTTAACGTATGCTTTAATATGTTGAGGATTTAATTGCCCTCAAAATTTCTTTAACATTTTTTTCATCATATTTACGGGATAATATTTTTGTAAAAAATATATTTGAAAAAATTATAAAATATATGTTATTTTTAATATATCAAATCAAACAATGCATAAAAAATAATCTTTTCATAATTAATACGAATATAATTAGTACAAACATACCAAACGACCCTTGTATTATGCTGTTGAAACTTATTATTGCTAATTTTTACTAACTTACAAAATAATGTCTATTACGTTAAAATTTGTAATTATTTAATAAGTGACATAATCATGTAAATATTGTTTACATAGTACTTTAGATTTTTGAAGAGTGATTTCTTTATTTCCTGACGAATCAAATCTACATATATAAAGAGATATAATTGTACAAATGTTAATTAGATTTTAAAATATTGCAGTAAGAAGTATTGTTTCCTCAAATAATTGTACAATTTTTTGTTTTTATTGGG
>NW_006239554.1:0-1671 GCF_000226075.1 Solanum tuberosum
CATATGTAAGTAATACACTGCATACTCAAGTGTTCTTAAACTACCTTAAATTTTGCCCTGGAACTATCAATTTGTTGGTTTATATTCTGAAATTCTCTACTATGCAACCTTTTGAGTTGTGGCTTTAGTGCCCTCAGCTTAAACCATACTTTTTTCATCCTCCTGTGATCAGAATTCATTGGCAGGTCGTACTCCAATCGCACATGTCCATAGATCATCATCCAGTCAAAATTACCACAAGTCCTGTCCAGCATACTCCATATTCTATCAGCCTCTGATAGTTTGTTTTCCATGTGAAAAATTCTCCTTTTCATGGTAGTTCGCTGAGAGATAATTGTTGTATATAGTCTGAGAAATCTTGTGTTTCACCCTGAGTCATGTGATTCCCCATTAGTCTGTCATTTGGTGAGAGTACAACATTGAAATCACCCCATAGCAACCAAGGTTTATTCATAAATTGGCCAAGTTACTGTAGATTCACCCGCATTGACTTTCTTTGTTCCAAGCTATTATAACCATCGATTATGGTGACCACGACTTCAGATCCATCAATTCTTCCTTTAACTAAGCAATAAATGAATTGCGCCTCCTTGTCAATCAAGATAACGTCGTACCATTATGGGTTCCATAATATGCATACCTGTTCATTTGTTGCGTTCTGATAATTATGTAGGCTACCCTTATTTGAAGTCAAGTTATTGAAGATCCTATTACTTTTATGATTTTTCACTCGAATCTCTACTAAGCCTACTAGGTTAATATGATTACTATAGATATAGTGCTTCAACGCTTTCTGCTTATACCTTTTATTGGCACCTCTTGTATTCCAACATAACCATTTCATAGAGATGTACTTTGGCACCCACCTCTATCAGGGAATATGTTATGAGACTCCTCAATTCCACTGGCCAACTTTTCAAAGCTATTCTTAGTAGGTGTAGGCTTACTAAGAATAGGGAAGTTTACCGAATTCAGGGGTGGGCTTCCAATTCTTCTAGTAGGCATTGAACTCTTCTCTTGTCTTGGACTTTGTTCTGGACTTGGAGTGTACTCGAGAAGGTTGCCTGTGACTGCTGTAAAATTTATTGTTCCTGTTGAGTATATTCATGTATATGTCGGTTGGATTGCCATCTCAACTTGTAGATGAATCTGGTGAGTCACCGACAGTAGATTTTTCAAAGATTTACATGGATGAAGTGGGTGGGGTTAAGAAGGCATGTATATATGGTCTTGTTTCTCAAGCAGTATTCTATGAGAACATTGGTTCATCGTCTGCTTCAACTACTCAACCTCAAGATTGTAGTTTTGATGCTCGAGTGAAGGAATATGTTCAAGAAATGAAAGAGGAGATGAAGCATGAGATGAGAGAAGAGATGAGAGAAGAGATACGACATGAATTGCATGAAGAAATGAAACATGAAATGTAGCTAGAAATGCAAGAGCAAGTTGATAAGATTCTCCAAGAACGTTTGCCCATCCTCATAGCTGGGCTGCCTAAACCACCCCCTAGTACACTGCCCACTGGTACACCTCCAACTGGTACACCACCTTAGCTTAGACATGACCCATTATCAAATAATGATATGAGTCATTTAAATTTTTCAAACTATCCTAAGTAGATTTTGCATTGTTTGTTCCGTATTTGGATTTATTTTGAACTCTTCATCTTAG
>NW_006239554.1:5481-9083 GCF_000226075.1 Solanum tuberosum
ATGTAAGTCAATTGTTGTAACAGATGAGTCATCTGTTGCAACAGGTAACTCATCTGTTGCAACAGGTAACTCATCTGTTGTAATAAATGACTTACATGTTGGGACAAACTTCTGATTCTGTCCCAACTTGATCTGATACTGTAATATATATCCAACGGATAAGCCATCTGCTGCAACAGATAACAGATGACTCATATGTTGCAATAAATGACTTATCTGTTGGGACAAACTTCTGATTTTTCCTAGCTTGGCATGGTACTGTAATATGTATCCAACATGTAAGCTCTTTGTTGTAACAGATGAGTCATCTGGTGCAGCAGATGACTTATCGATTGCAATAAATGACTATCTGTTGGGACACGATTCTGATTATATCCCAGCTTGGCATGGTACTATATACAACAGTCAAGCTAAATGTTGTAACAGATGACTTACCTGTTGGATACGCGATTGTAAATTATTGAAAAATTACTCAAAATACCAAAATGAGAAATTAGACTAAAAATCATCAATTTACTTACCAAAATTACCTATGATGTAATGCACAATGATATAAGTGTCACACCTTTTTTTCGCACGGCGGACGGGATTTTTTTAATCTAAGTGACGGTATTGATTAGAAATTATTTTAATTTTTTCAGAGTCGCCACTTGGAATTAAGTTATGGTGTTTCAAGTCACCTTTTTGTTTAATCTCTAATCAAAAGGAAATGACTCTTTGTTTTGATCTGCGAACTAGAAATTCGGGTAAGGACTTCTGTTGACCAAGGGGAAGGTATTAGGCATCCCTTGAGTCCCGTGATTCTAGCACGGTCGCTTTTATTGACTTATAATTGTTTTAATTATCTTTTGGATAGATTTTTATAGGCCATGATTTGCTCGCATTTTTTATTTGTTGAACTTTTATTTGGTCTCGACTTAGATACGTAACCACATTCTTGGTCTTGATATTTAGAGACATAACTGTCTTCTTTGCATCACACTTAATAATCTTATTATTGGGCAAGGTGCATCACTGCATCCTTGAGTTTATTTTAATTGTCTCAAAAAAAGATGTGCAACCGCATTTTTAATCGAAACAAATATTTTTAATGTGTGTCTAAAATTTCGTCTAATTATTAAAAAAAAAATATTTTCTCCCTTATAAATAAAACCAATAAAGTAAAATAAATGTTGAGGATACAATATATAATTCTGACATCATTCCTATATTTTTTATTTTTATATTTTATAAAATATTTTAATTACTCTTAAAATTAATGCCAAAATTAAGCATACATTTTTAATCCAACAAAATAATAATGAATTGTAAAAATAACTCTCATCTTTGTTTGATAAAATAAAAAAAATGACAATAATTTCATTGAGCCTAAAAATCCCTACTTTATAATTATTAACATATAAATCAAGACAGTAACTAAGGAATAAAAATAATCACCAATTAAAGTTATCTTCACTCATTAAATAAGATACCACGCTTAACCAAATATTCATTTCAATTAAATTATAAATAAAACAAAACTATAATAAAACTAATCATATAATTACATCAAATTCCATAAATAAATTAAATATTTAAGGCAAAGTTATACCTCAAATGAAGAAAATAAGTACCGCGAAATCTTGATCGAAACTCGATTAAAACACCCACAAATCTCTTGTAGATTGTATGGAGTGATGTATGTATTGTGTTGATATGAAGATAAAGAATAAGTAAGAAAAGATATGAATGTGTTGGTAAATTTTAGAACGAAGAATAAAATAAAAATGGAGTTTTTACCTATTCTTTTTCTCGTGACTTTGTGTGCAGCGTGTGTGTTGTTGTTGTTTTTTCTGGTTTCTTTTTCTCCCTTTTCTGTACGTTTTTGTGTATTACTTTTTTGTTTTTTCTCCTTTTTTTCTACGTTTTTGTGTATTGCTGTTAATATAGTAGTGTAGTGGTGCAGTGTGTAGGTATATAGTGGTGATGTACGTGTGTGGGGGGAGTGTTTTAGTGGGGTGTGTATTGGGTGAGTGGGATAATGGGAAGATGTGAATAAGGGTAATGGTAAGTTTTTTTTTTCCAATTAAATATAATAAATATTAGCTAATAAAAATACAAGAATAAATGAATAGCTATTCTAAATTATAATTAGGAAATACTAGTTTATTATTAAATATAAATTAAAAGAAAATATATATTTTTGTTATTTTCAAATCTTTTAAATAAACTTACTAAAATAAGACAAAAATTAAAATATCTAACTTAGACATAAAAGAAATATTTAAGAAATAAAAATAGTATAAAATTTTATGTTCGGTCAAAAATTACGTGTCTACAGTTTGCCCCTCTTTGACTGGAAACAAGAAGTGTTTTCAGAAAAAGAAGTAGATAACGTGACAAATTTTGACCGGACTTGTATTTGAAAATAAAATAAAATTGTGCGATTGAGTCTTGGTTTTGGACATCCTACATATCCCGGGTTATAGGGGAATCAGGTCACATGTAGTTTAAGGAGATAGGTGATGAGTTGGAAGTTAAGTGAGGTTCCATCGAGGCTCCAGGTCGCGGCACTTATCCTTAATTACGTAAAAAAATAAAAATAAAACTAATAGTCAAAAAGAAAATAAAAGTACAAGCTCCTATCTATGCGCTTCTCTTGAGTCTTCACTTGTGTCACTTTGAGATATCATCTTGATTTTTGTGAGTATCTTGATCTTGAATGGATTCGATACTTAACTTGCCACTTAGAGTGAGTTTTTGGCACTCTTCGAAATGACAATTTGAATATGTTTTTGAATGACTGCATGTTTTCTTGATCAAAAGCTGAATAGAAAAAGATGTGAGGAAATCAGGCTGCTACATGCATTGAATAAGCTGATTCTGGCTATCATGGGATTGATTATTCTGAAAAGAATTGAAACTTTGTTCTTGAATTTCAAATTCATGTATCGCTTGAAGAAACCTGAAAACCATCACAAACAAAAGAAATACACAAAAAAATTTGCCCCAATTTTCATTGGAAAATTTTTGTGAGTTATTAGCAGATGTAATTTTTTTTAAAAATAAACTCATACTAGGAAGTTTTTATCCTAGGAGAAAATAACTAAATCGCATTATGTAGGAGGGTCCTGCGAATCCCATTATGTAGGAGGGTCCTGCTAATCCCATTATTTAGGAGGGTCTCTCATTACGTAGGAGGGTCCTGCTAATCCCATTAGGTAGGAGGGTCCTGCTAATCTACATCTCATTGTCCAGGAGGGTCCTGCTATACTAATTCCCATTGTCTAGGAAGGTCCCGCTATACTAATTTTCATTGTCCAGGAGGGTCCTGCTACTAATTCTCATTGTCCATAAGGGTCTTGCTATACTAATTCTCATTGTCTAGGAGGTTCCTGTTAAACTAATTCCCATTGTCCAGGAGGGTCCTGCTATACTAATTCCCATTGTCCATGAGGGTCCTGCTAATCTAAATCTCATTATGTAGGAGGTTCTTGCTAAACCTAAATCTCATTATGTAGGAGGGTCCTTCTAATCTAAATCTCATTATGTAGGTGGGTCCTGCTAAACTAAATCACATTATTATGAGGGTCCTGCTAAACTAAATCTCATTATGTAGGAGG
>NW_006239554.1:9140-9342 GCF_000226075.1 Solanum tuberosum
GAGGGTCCTGCTAAACTAAATCCCATTATGTAGGAGGGTCCTGCTAATCTAAATCTCATTATGTAGGAGGGTCCTGCTAATCTCATTATATAGGAGGGTCATGCTAATCTAAATCTCATTATATAGAAGGGTCCTGCTAATCCAATTATGTATGAGAGTCCTGCTAATCTAAATCTCATTACGTAGGAGGGTCCTGCTAATC
>NW_006239554.1:9468-26074 GCF_000226075.1 Solanum tuberosum
AATCTCATTATGTATGAGGGTCCTGCTAAACTAAATCTCATTATGTAGAAGGGTCCTGCTAATTCCATTATGTAAGAGGATTCTGCTAAACTAAATCCCATTATGTAGAAGGGTCCTGCTAATCTAAATTTCATTATGTAAGAGGGTCCTGCTAATCTAAATCCCATTATGGGTCCTGCTAATCTAAATCTCATTATGTATGAGGGTCCTGCTAAACTAAATCTCATTATGTATGAGGGTCCTGCTAATCTAAATCTCATTATGTAGGAGGGTCCTGCTAATCTAAATTCCATTACGTATGAGGGTCCTGCTAATCCCATTACGTAGGAGGATCCTGCTAAACTAAATCTCATTATGTAGGAGGGTCCTGCTAAACTAGTCAATTAGGGTTTATGCTATGTAGTATTTATTAGTTACTTAGATTAATCTGAAACCTCCCTCCATTCTCCCTTTTTATTTCTACTACTTCCCTTGGAAGGATTTGTTACTATTTAGAGCAATTAGAATGATGAACTCTTATAATTGTACGTGTAATTCCCATTATCCATTTCAATACAATATGAGTTCATTACAGTATAGCATACCTAATAAGAGAATAGTTTCTGGATATGTTTTGAATATGCTAGCAATAATTATCTACTTTCTATCTCTTCAGCTTTCTTTCTTATCTTTTGTGCATACCCTCTCTTTCCTTGTCCCACTCCTTTTTCTATCTATCTAATAATAATATCCTTCATACTGTTTGACTGTTACAACTTAAATCTAAGAGGCAGATGAAAAGGGAGCAAAATCCTCCCAAGGAAATTAAAACGAGAGGAAAACTAGAGTAAGACTATACATTGTATTTCCGGTAGAGAAAAGGCGTTGCTGGCTCTAAAGAGCTAAGACAACACTGATAATACATCTTCAAAATGAAGGCCTAATACACAAAGAAATCATAATGACATTCAACTTAGCCCGCCATTAAACAACAGCTATACCTCCAAGGGTTGGCTGAGATTTAGCTAATTATAGTACTAATGATGAGACAAAAGATTACAAAAATAAAAGTAAAGAAAGACAACATGGTTCTTCTGCTACACGGCTTCTTGAGTCCTTTCACTTCTTATGAGATCTTCATTTGTATTCCAATATCATGTTGTTCTCTGGTGCCAGTCCAACACAAGCCCTCAATATGTTCTCAAGCATTGCCCTCTGCTTTGAAAGGGCATTCACCACTGGTGTACCTGGTGGTACCTGTTTACCAATTCACAACATACACAAACATCAAAAACTGTTCTGTTCATCTTAGTCTAAGACACCGCCTTTCAGGTTATTAGAGTAGACATAATGAGAACCTCCCCTAGTGTTATATTATGGTATTGCCTAACCAATTAACTGTTCAAGGAACACATCTTTTGGTGATATTTTTACAGAATGAAATGAAGCTTCAAGAGAATTTACCAGAGGAGCCTTGGTAAGATAGCTGAGGATGGTCGCCACGGGATGGAAGGAGTGGAACTTACCCTGAAAATCAGACATGGTTCATGTAATTTAGAACAAATCAACTTGTAATTGCAACTAACTATTTGTAAATGCATAAAAAGTCAGGGATAAAGAAACATACCTCTCCTTCAGCTTTAAGCTGAATGCGGGTGCTGAGTTCAGCAAGGAGGACCAAATCCAAGATAATTGGAGCAGCCAAAAGAGAATCCTCACAGGTATTGTGCAATACAATGGTGTTCCTTCCACCCATGAAAATCTCTGATGTGTACTCATCCATTGCCCTCTTGCTATCTCCCACATATGGTACATACTGAGTCCCATAAATCCAATGTTAGAACTAGTATTGTGCCTTGTTGTATTTTTTAATTAGTAATGTTAAATGATTTAGTAATCAATTACCTTAATCACAACAACATGGTCAGGGTGCTCTCCAGGCTCATAAAGGATGGCATTACTAGAAACCATGTCATCGACAACATTGCTTTTCGAGATCTCCTTTGAGCGGAAAGTCTGAGGGGCCGACAGATTCATTCCATCATTGTTACCCAAATGGTTGTAGCTCACAATTGATGTTGGCTGTAAACAACACAAGTTTCACCATCACTCAACTTTCCTCTTTCAAGATTTTCCATATTTTACATATCAAATTTGCTTTATTAGTTTAAAAGCTGTTGTGAAATTAGAAGCAGCAATAGCCATACCTTAATACCAGCTCCAACAAGGAAATCAACCAGCACTGACTTCATCTTGGTTTGACCACTCTTAAAGTCATCACCACCAATCAAAGTGTTCCTCTTGATGGCCAAATCAATGAGGCCTAACAAATTTTCAATCAACACCTAAGGCTAGCATACAACTGATTTCCCAAAGAAACAACAACATACCCAGTGAGACGGAGTGGGGTCTGGGAGGGTAGTGTGTACACAAACCTTACCACCACCTCATGGAGGTAGTGGTCTAAAAGACTCTCCGCTCAAGTGCATCAAACCAAAGCAAGATTTTTAATTTGAAATTGGAACATACCTGGGACAAAAGTGTTTTGTGGGCTTCCATTGATGAAGGGCACATTTTCAAGAATACAAGCAATAGCATACAAGGTGGAAGGAGATATTTCAGCCTCATTTCTATCCACAGAAGCAAAGAGGTTTTCCATGGTATCATTAAGGCCAACAGCCACACTGCTGTATCTTTCAGTGTTAGCAGTCCACAAAACCACCACCTTGTCCACTTTGTTGTTCTCCTTAAACTCCCTAATTTACCCAAAAACAACACTATAATTAGCAACTCTAATTAAAAACCAAACAAAGTTATACACTTTGTGACATAATAAAACAACCCCTTTTACCTAATATCCTTAATGATTTGATCAATTTGTTCTTTCTTGGTTCCTTTAATGACATTGTTAGCACGTGAGCCTTGGTTTGCAGCAATGAAATCAGGGTCATAGATACCAGGCAGTGGGACCATGGATTCCATGTAGGGCCTCAGCTGCTTTTGAAGATCAATGTCAAAAACTTTAGCCCTTGCCATGGCATCTGCCAAATTCATGTTGCTGATGTCCCATCCTCCAAACACTACATCATCTGGATTGACCTATTTCATTATCAATTGAAAAAAAAAAACACATCAATAAACATAAAGAATTTAATCCTCTGGTCCCATTTGTTTGTCTTACTTTCCTTTTTAGTCCATTTTTTAAAATAAAGTCTTTCTTTTCTGATAACTTTTAATTCCAACTTTGCATGTTCCATACCACAAGATTCATTCTTTACCTTCTTAAGCTTCGTGTCAATTCAAAACAGGACTAAATTTATTTTTTCTTCTATGATAACTTCTAATTCCAACTTTGCATGTTTCATACCACAAGATTCATTCTTTACCTTCTTAAGCTCCGCGTTCAGTCAAAACGAGACAAATAAATTGAAACGGAAAGCATAAAAGTAACAACCACCACCAAAAAGTGCCATTTCAAAACAATTAAGGTTACCATGGGAAGTATGCTCTTAAAGGGGGCATAGATCTCCTCTCCATTGAAGGAACCAACTCGAATAGTAGAGGCCTGTGTAAGAGAGCCAAAGTAATTGGCTTGCTGCACTTTATCCTTGGTAGCCCATGAAATTCCTCTGCCAATTTCCAACAACACCCACTGTTTAAGCAAGAATCATGACAAAGACATAGAGAAATTGCAGAACAAAAAGAGAAAAAAAAAACTCACTCTCTGTTAGCAATAACACCTCCAGTCAAGGCTGAACCATTGTTTCCACCCCATCCAACAAGCATAACCCTACCAGAAATCAAATTACACAAAAAAAATTATCACAAAACAGAAAACACCCATATTTTAATTTCTCAAATCTTGAATAAAGTTCCAATTTTTAGCAAAAATGAAGGATCTGGTAAGAAACAAAAAAGGAAGCAAAAAACACTCAAACACACCCTAATTTTGGAACATGAACATCAGTCTTGAATTCATATTTAACAGTTTTTGGCTTAACAGTCCATTGAAATGTCCCATTTTTTTCCTCATGAACTAACTCAGTTGTTTGATAATCATACACAGAGTGAATCTCACTCTCTGTGTACTTAACATTGGGGCTCTCAACCTTAAAGTTCTCAATAAACATTTTCACTCACAAACACAAAAAAGTGAAACTTTTTTTTTTTTTTGACCAAAAAAAAATGGAGAAGACACTCAAAAGTATATTCTTTAAGGCTAAGAGCTCCACTTGTACTGTTTCTTGGCAAAGCCATGGGGATGTATAAATAGAGAGATTTTGTGGAAGAGGAAATACACATGGCACTTTCACAGGGAATGAGGGCCCATCGCTATGTCTAGTAACTTTAATAGAGAATCTTAGCCATGCAAAATTGTGAGCAAATTGAAGAAAAATAATTTAAACTAAAATGAAGTATAACTTACCTAAATCCATACATTTCGACACTAATTACGTTCTAATTCGAAAGTTACCCCTCCTCAAGAGCTTTCATCTTCTTTCTCCCTTGATAATTCGAACTCACAACTTTAAGGTTAAAAGTGAATGATGTTTATCATTCGAGCAATTCCCTCTTGTCATTTTGAAAGTTTCTTCAATTACAAAAATCTCAGATTTTTCATTGTTTTCGAATACATTTATTGGTAGTCCGATACATTAGAAATGATACATTACTTTATAAAAGGGATATATCTAAGAGGGGATAAAATGTATCCGAGGAGCATAGATATGTAATCGAGAGGGAATAAAAATGTATTCAAGAAATGATTTTCTTAATATTCTTAATTAATAAGAAATTTGAGAGCTTATAATATTTTAAGTTATGTATTTATACATTTTTTCCTAAAATGAATGCATCACATGTGAGTAGAGTTGTATAGTTCAGATTTTAGAATATAGGAAATGGGTCAAAAATATTTTGTAGCGTACAAAAAATGAATATTCTTTGTTTATCTATTTATTTTTAAAATATTCATAATTTATCGGAGTATATATTCACTTAAAACTGTTCAGCTTCGATTTTTATTTCCCATAAGCAAAAACTAACTTTTTTGAGTAGTTAAATAACCTTTCCATGTAGTTCTTCTGAATTTAGAATAGTATTCAAAATTCTCTATTTTCGATTATCTAATAATCACTTATATTTTTCCACTTCCTTCCAAAAAAATTATATTTTCTAATCAATAGTACCTTTAAAATTAATGCTCTAAATTAAATTAATATCTCAAAGGTCATTCAATTATGAAAATTTATATAGCAAAATCATCGAATATTTTTTTAATCATTAAAATCACTCAACTTAAGCAATTTCTCTTTTACATCACTTGATCAAATTTTATCATAAAAAAATTGACATAAAAAATAAATTGTCCTGAAAAAGTATGCACTAAACATCAAACTAATTTAGTTCAATTCAATTCTTTTCATATTCAATTCAATATTTCTAAAATAATTTTTATATATTAAAAAATTTAAACATTTAAATATGCGACAAATATATTTTAACCACACATAGCAACAAGTGGAGTAATATTTAATATTTATAAGGAGTAAAGTAGTACATTACTAACAACTTAATGGGTTATCGATTTACCCAATAATCTAATACTAAGAATCGACAACCCATAACTTTTTTTAGTAAAGAGAAAAGGCTCAAATATGTCATCGAACATTGAGAGGCTTATCTAGTCATTCGTTAAAAATTTGACTCATCTATGTCATTTTCATTTGAGAAAAACTTGTCCATGATATTATTTGTTAACTAAAAATAGTTTCAATTTTGCAAAATCATTTTTTACACGTGGTTAATTATGATTCGATAGCCTCATTAATTATATCATTTTTTTAAATAGGGAAAAGGTTCAAATATGACATTGAACTTTGAGAAAAGACTCATTTGTGTCATTCGTTAAAAAATTGGCTCATTTATGTCATTGCAGTTAACAAATAATTGCATGAATGAGCCTTTTCTCAAACGAAAATAGCATAAATGAGACAAACTTTTAATGAATGACATAGGTGAGCCTTTTTTAAAAAAAATTGATGGCATATTTGAGTCTTTTCCCTTTAATAAAACCATTAAAAACTCGTTAATCCAATAACATTTTTTTCGATTTGATTTTTACACACCGCCTATGAATCGTCACTCTCAAGTCCCATTATAAATCAATCTAATCATAGAAGGCAAAAAGTCTCAAGTAAATATATGTATATGTATCAATTATAAAAGATAAAATTTATATGAACGATAATAACTAAAGTTTCTAATTAAAAATAAAATAAAATGAAATGAAACATAGTGATAATTTTCTCTATAAGCATAGAATAGTAGGGAATAATGGGCCGGGAATAAAAATGACAATAGGGACAACAACCAGTGCTGAGAATAGAAATGACAAAGCCTACATAGATACATAATTATCCGAGCCAAAGGGCATTGTTGCAAACCTTGGAAACTACCGTTCAAATCTTAATAGCGACAAAAATCAAGGTATCTTATTCCATATGTTTAAGATCGGTGACATGTACAAACAGAGGAACTAGAATTATATATGCACATAGAAGATAAGTTTACTGGAGGTTTGAACTCCTTTACCAAATTAATTAGTTTGGGTCGATGATTGTTAGATCTATCTAGCAGTTACAATACTCCTACAATTAAGTTACAAACTCCAGCAGATGCCAACATTGGTACTAAAGCAGCATTACGCCAGATGCTGCGGGGTACGAATAATATTCCTCACTTATAACGTAAGAAATCAATAACTTAATTAAATTAAACAAAGAACTGTACTAGTTCAAAACTTAATTCATAATATCAACTTAACTAGGAAAGATCAGTGAATCAAACACACACAATGGACAAGTCTTAAATTCCTATTCCTCTTAATTTCATAAGACATAAGCTAATTATTAGAACGCTTTACACGACGATCCATTATTTTCATTATTCCCAACGATTAAGATTCACTAGTAATATGTTTCTCTAGTTTCATCTTGCCATACTTTCACAACAACGAGCCAAACTTGATGTGATGTGTATTGACATCACATTCATTGTCAACCACATTACTACCACATATGAATCTTTCCGCAAACAATGCAACATAAATGCCACAATCCCTGTAATAAAAGAAAAAACAAATAACATCAAAGGTTAAAAATTTAAAAGAGCTTATCCATGTGTATTTTAGTAATTTTAGAAATAAAAGGCACTTACGCAGCTAGTTGTGACGGCAAATCTTTAATCATCATAACATTGAAAGGATCAACCAATGCCTTATTCTTATATGGTCCATTGTTTAATTGAATATCATTCCTTTTCCCAAAAAAATTCAAAATCAAGAGGAAGAGTGGAATAATAAATCTATACGCATCAACAAAACTGCAAATTTTGGCTCTAAAAACAGCATCACTCATCGAATCATACACATATATCAATCTATCTTTAAAAGATAATTTTGCCATCACCCATTGTTCATCAACACAAAGAGGAAACGATATGTGATCAACAGTATGCCACGGCATATTAGAAAGCACAAATTCACCAACATTGAATACTATTCCTACCTGAAGTATGTGAAAAAACAATAAAATAAGTTTCTATCATAAGAGATAGAAACTTTGATAACTGCCCAAATAGTGTGACCAACCGTACTCTTTTTTATTTAATAAATATAGATAATTAATATATCTATATATATTAATAATTATTATTATTATCTTTTCAACTTCTTTTCAACTTCTTTAAACTGCTATTTATGTAAAAAAAACTTTCATATTTGTAATACTGAAAAAGTACTATTATTTACGTAGTTAAGTCTTAAGGATGGTCTTTTCACGTAATTTTCTCACCTTTTGCCACTTGGGTCATGAAAAGTTTTGGGCCCAAAGTATGACTCGTAATTTAGAAAAAAGAAATTAAAACTATTAAAATAAAAGTTCGATTCTTCGATTCATTGAAGAATCGTAACCTTTAAATCGAAAATTAAATCAAAAACTTGATTTTTATGACAAAAATGTACTTAATTAAAGAATCGAATTAGTTTGGTTAAATCCAAGTCAGTTTCTCATTCAACATTAATGCCCAGTTCAAGTGAAGTTCATATTTATTCAAAATTATATCAATTTTTTTAATAATAAATTGATTAAGTGATTTTATACAAGAAACATCTTAAGTTAAGTGATTTTATTGATATAAATAAAGTTTAATGACTTTATCACATAAATTTTGATAGTTGATCAACGGTTTTTTTCAATATCACATGTCTTGTGATTTGTCACATATATTATATATATAAGAGTGAAGTGTCAAAAACACTATCCTTTTTTTTTGAGTTTTATTTCTAAACTATTAGGACGGTAAAAAACACATCTAAATTATCACTCATAAACTTAAGAAATTAAACACAGCTCAAATAATATGTGATGATGTATGTATTACTTTGTCTCTCTTTTTAAAAATAAATAAATTGGCAGGTGTAAATAATTTCATCATAGCAAAAAAATAAAAATAAATTCAGTTAGACTAAAAAAGGATAAAATGTAGAATTTTTTTGACATATATATAAAAGAAGAATAAAGTTTTTCTGCGGATTGTCCTTAATGGTCTTCAATTTTTGTCCCTTAAATTGATAAATTTTAACTTTAGCATTTGCTGCTCATTTAATAAAATATTATGGATTAAAGCAAGAAGTAGAGAACTCTTGCTTTATCTTAGCAAAAATTTCATATGAATAAGTTATGTCTCTTAAAAATAATAATTATGATTCTAAAATTAAACTTATGTCTCTAGTAAGTAGTAACATAATTAAGTTACGTAAAAACTAAGTTATACTTTATAAGACACATAAGTAATTTATAAAATTTGAATTTTTAAGACACAATATTCTAAATTTGATGATATAATAATTATGGGTTTATAAACTAAACTTGTGCATCTAACATCAGCCACATAACAAGTTAGGCCTTATATTATGGTATGAAATACAAACTTTTATTTTGCAATATTTCTATGTTAGTTGTATTAAAATAACTTTTGACCACTTTCTTGTTACATAAAGTGTACCATTTTTATTTTTAAACTAAAAAATATATTAAAAACCACCCATTTTGGGCGTTCATGTGAATGATCGAAAATTAAGGGGTATAATCGGATAAAGACGGAAGTAGTAGGGCAAGTAAGAATCGACACGAGTGGAGGTGAGAAGGACGAAAATGATGGATATGTGCTCTGCACGTAACGTGGCAGGAGCTTTTATGTTTTTTTTTTTTTTTAAATTTCTACTTGATATTCGAAAATCGTATTGGAGTATTAATTAAATTCAGATTGCATATTGTATTACTCTTTTAGAAGTGACGTTCTTAATATGATATTCTCTATATTTATGGCCCGAACAAAAATTTCTGATCAAGGATAAAGTAGTTCTATCACTACACCACAATCCATATTAAACGTGATAGAAACTTTCGTTACATCGTATTCCTATGTTTACAAAAAGTATATACTTGCACTGAATTACATAACATGAATCAGTTATACCACCAAAATTTATAATGTTAGTGTTATATTTCAAATCAGATAATATTCTGCTTGGTGTGTTTGAGAAAAACAAATATGTACTTATATTTATAATTAAAATAAGATTGCGTTCAAATAATTAAATGATTTTTTCTCATGAATTGGGTGAATTATTTCAGTATTCACGTGTCCAAAAGGTCATTTTGTTGGGTTTGAAAAATGATGTGCCCAAAAGCTAGAGGAGAAGATACTCGAAGTAGCGAGCCTGCGGTTACGTAGGTATCTTTTTCTCATTTAATGTTTAATATTTATATTAAAACTTAAATAAATTTGAATTTGTGTAAGGCCCACATTAAATTACGTACACTATAATAAAAATATTTTTTAGCGGCAACAAAATAGACACATTAATAAAGAGTGTTACATTATTTACCGGCATTAGTTAAGTGCCATTAGATTCAATGTCGCTAAAGGCTTTAGGGACATATATACAACGAGTGCTGATTGCCGCTAAAAATACATATTTAATGACAATTGAGCTATTATCGTTAATTAATTGCCACAAAAGATCATTTTTGATGTAGTGGTTGCTCTTGTATTTTGGGGACACCATGGCACATGAAAATTGAAAGATCGTTTAGTAGTTAGATAAAAAATTAGTTATTATATATTAATTTTTAATATGACTTATATGATTTGTTTTTTATAAAAAGATTGTAACCATTATAATTTATATGATATTTAATAAGTAAATAGGAAAGAAATTATTCATATGATAAAATTAATATGATATTTATATGATTTGTTTTTGATAAAAAAATTGTAACCATTATAATTTATACGATATTTAATAAGTAAATAGGAAATAAATTATTCATATATAAAATTAATATGATATTTAGTTGACAATTTACCAACTCAGATAATTAAGTATATGCATAAGTTATGAGAGAATTTATGTACTTTCTCCAATTAAAAAAAATGATGTAGTTTGACTTGTCACATAGTTTAAGAAAATAAAAAAACATGTCACGTGAAAAATTAAAATTAAAGTATTGTCATAAAAGAAAAAAGTACTCCGTAATTTTCTTTACACGGATTTAAAAAAATAGGTTATTCGTTTTGAAATAATAAATATATTATTTTATGCAGAATAGAAGATATAATAACTAACGTATCAATAACCAATCACAACATATATATATGCTCACTTATAACTAATTTCTTTATTGTTCGTATCTTTTTAACTCTAATCAATTATCAAATAACTTCGAGATTTAAACGTAATAAATCAGCTTCACGCTTCACGGCCTTTAGCAAATACAAATGTAATTTACACTTTCAATAAGAGGTCCAAAACCGTCGGTTTAACACCCTCCACAACCAACAAAACGACGAAAAATATAAAGAGAAATTGGTCTTCCCTTCTTTTCAATTTTGTGGGGGAAATTCCCTTTATTAATTTCTTCAATCGAATGTCCCGGAATGTGGAGGAATATAATTAGCTTTTTGAAAAATGAGAGGGACTTTGGTAATTATGAGACTAATAGGATTAGAAAACACGTGATACGATTTTAAAGATTTTTCGTAACAATTTAAGTATTAGATTAAATTTTTAACTTGTGTCAAGATGTGTTAATACTTGTATATATTTTTATTAAACAAAAATTTAACCTCTATATACAATATAATGTTTCAACAAAAGGGGTGTCACTTGACACCTTAAGGGTGGGTTCGCCTCTGTAATAAGTATTGTTTAGTTTATTTATGTGTTTGGTACTCTCTCTGTCCAACACTAATTGTTCACTATTGATTTTGTACACTTCTTAAAAAATTATAAATAGAAGAGCAATTTACTATATTGCCCTTTGAATATAGTAATAAATATAATATCTTGAAAAATGTAATAGGGAAATGACTATAATTAATGATAATGTAAATTAGAAATTAAGTGTAAAATTATTCATTGATTTCATAAAGTAGACTAATATTGTTGGACGGAGGAAGTATTTTCTTTTCTAAACTCAAACTATAAAAAACTTTTTTTAGTGACAGAGAGCACTTAATTTTGAATTTAATTAATGATATTTTAAATCGTCCTTACAAAATTCAAAAATTATAAAATTTAAACTCTACGTTTGCCTCAGATATATGGATTCAGGGCCGTAGCAACCCTATAGTGAGGGTGTCCAATTGGACACCCTTCGTCAGAAAATAATACCGTAGTTATAAGTAAAATGATACGCAAAGTTATTAAATAACAAATTTTGGACACCCTTGATAGAATAAGGTGTTGTAGGCCAGTAGTTTTAGATGCCTTGAAAGAGCCCTAAATGCTCAAGTGTTCGGATCTCACTAGCAATATATTTTTCCCTTTTTTTTAAACACCCTTTGTGAAATTCTTGGCCTCGTCATGATATGGATTAGAGATGTCATATGTGTGTTTGACACAATTGTATGGACGAGGAGGACCTAATATTACATGTGACAGTGCCTTACTTTTTTGATCGAAGAAGAAGTGAGAAAGAAAATTCTCGACGTATCCGATCCACATTATACTATTGTGTATATGTGATGTTTCTTTCTTTAATTTTTAATTCATCTTAATGCATTATTGATCCCCATTTTAACAAAAGTCTGCAATTTCTTTGGATAGAGAGTGCAAGACAAAAACTTATTCGTTTATAATATTTTTAAGACACGAATTTTCTATTTGAGCTATCATTTAATGATTAGCAATATACATTTATATGTTGACCAAATAAAATAATTGTCTGAACATATTTTTAAGTGTTATTGTTCACAAGATCTTTGTTCATCTGACATTAATTTTTTAATTATGTTTTTGATTGACTTTTTAAAATCTAACCTCTCCCTTTTCAAATCAGAGTTATTGATGCCACGATAGAGATGAGAACATGACTAAGAAGATGGAGAAGAAGATGATGAATATCAAGGTTGGAATAAACTAATTTATGCGGTGATAGTTTTATATTTATCCTCAACTTTTAACTTAATATTAATTTGTTTAGATTTGTCACGATAAAATTATTTTTCCACATGGAGTATCATGTGCCAGAATGTTTAAACAAAAGAGAGAGTGAACACATACCATCAGAAATTAATCGAGGTGTATTTCACTAAGTATTGAGTGATTGTTCAAATAAGAAACTCACACTTACAATAATTTAAGTATGAAACTAAAAAAATTGAGGTAATTTAAATCTATTTTTAACAGTTAACTCTATGGATATTATTTTCTTTTTATTTAATGCAAAGAATAAATAACATCTTAAACTGTATGTAATTAATCCAGGGCGGACCTACAGTGGGTCAAGTGGGTTCATATGAACCCACTTGGAAAATAAGACTGTATATATATGTATATTTATTCAGTTTTTAAAATTTTATATGTATATATTAACTTTTGACCCCACTAACACAAGTGTAACCCTTGACGTAGTGGTGAATAGGGTTAAATTATTTTCCTATATAAGGAGCATCATTAGAGAGCTAAACATACAGAAGAGAAACAAAAATCCTTCTTTCATTTACTCTTTCTTTCACCAATTGCTTAATTGTCTCAAATAATTGTTTTCCTACTGTGAATTTTTTGGACAATTGTACTTGTGCAACTTCAAACTTTCAACTATGAGTGCACACGTTTGGATGAGTTCTGAAACCTTGAGTAGTGATCGACATTAACGATTTGCATCAGAGTTCCTTGTGATTAATTATAGTTATTTTTCTACTATATTTTTTAAGATATTGTATTTATTATATTTAAAGAGTGATAATGTGATATAATAAAATCATCCTTCTACTTATAATTTTTTAAAAAATATGTAAAGTTAATAGTAAACAAATATTGTTGGACAAAGTAATTCTTATCCGATATCAATATTGTAGCTCCTTTTCCTAACAAACTCAATATTTTATAAATTTCTTGACCCCACATTTGCCTAAAGGACGAAAATGAAAAAGATCAAAGAAAATCGTTTTTCCCTTCTTTTGAATTTGTGGGGGGAGTTCCCTTTTGTATCAATCAAACAGTATGTGGGGAGCAATAACTTATTAGTGTACTAGTATTTTCTTATCCTTCAATTATTAGTATATTCAGTTCTACCATTTTATATAATTTAATATATTTTAATTTTAATTAATTAAAAAAATACATTTTTGATGATTTTATATGAAAAATATATTATATTTGGACATTTTGAAAATATATTACCCTCCTCAAGTATGGGTAATAATAATACAAGCTTAATATTTAAGAGGTTGATGATTATTTTTTTAAGAAAAAAATTAGAACATAACAACTTTCTAAAGTCCATGTTCTTGAAAAAAATAATCTCAAAATCATTCGAGTAGGTCATATCATACTACATGATACATATCATAAACTGGCAGAATATCATAGAAGACTAATCATTTTTGGAAAAAAAAAGACTCAGACTACTACGCTACCAAGATGATATATATCATTTATATATTCACTGACTAGCCCAGTTCTTTGTAGGAACTATCCGTAATAATGAGCTTGCAAAATATATTTACCATAAATGACTTTACCTTAATTGTTCTTATGCATATGTCCATGGAGATTTGAACAGACCAAGCATCTTAAACAACTGAAATTCCTAGAAAATTATACATATGTATATTGATAAAATTACCGATAGCCAAAAGAGATTCAATTAATCCATATATTAGTCTTGATAAGACAATGGTGATAAGAGGAAAAAAGCATTCCTTCAAGAATACCTTAGTCCTCTATATATATATATATATATATATATCATATATTGACATGATATTATATAAGATTCGGTCACTTCTTTTAAAAAATTATTCCTTAATTCTCTGACACTCATATGGTATATAATATATATTGACATGATATTATAGAGGACTAGTACATTCTTCAAAAATAAATAAATTTTGTAGTCCTTTACGATACTTACATGGTATATATTATATACTAATAGGTCATAAAAACCCGATTCGTTCCTTAAAAGAAAATATTTTCAATCCTTTATGTCACCCACATGGTACTTATCATTTATTGACATGATATCATAAAGAACTAGAAAAGTATCCCATCTTGTATGATATATACATGATATCATGAACGACTAGTTCATTCATTTAAATAACATAACTTTTCAGTTCTCTATGATACCTAGATGGTATATATCAGGGGCGAATTTAAGCTTAAAAAATGGGTCACTTGAACCCGTGGTCATCCGACAAAACTCGATGTATTACATGTATAATTTTAAAATATGTCAAATAGCAACTGAATGAACCCATGAACACAAACAACTGGATGGTTCACTGGTTTGAGTGTCAGTTTTCCACTTTGAGGTTGAGGGATCGATTCCCAGATGCTGCATTTTCACAACCTTGCATTTTATTTTATTCACAAAAGAGTTTCTGCATTCAGCCTTTTTTTAACTTCTTCTAATGACTTTTTCTTATAATAAAATTTATTTATTTTGCAAATGTATTTAATATTTTTCTTATGAAAAACCTATACTTATTATTGCTAAAATAAATAAGGCCCCTCAAATTTGAAAGCCTAAATTAGTTGCCTTTTTTCTTAAAGGGACAGAGCCGCCCCTAACAATGGTGCACCCGTCTTCTTGAAATTCTAGATTCGCCTCTGGTATATATCATATATGACAGAAGATTTCATATATATAAGGGGCCTAACCCATCGGTGGCCCCCTAAACTTGGCACGATCTTTCACTTAGACACCTCAACTGGAGGATTTTCATTTTAAACACCTAACGTAGGGTTCCCATGTGTTACTTTAACACTTTTTGCACAGACATCTGTTGACCATAAGCGCGTGCAAGACAACCGTTCTACGTGGATTAACTGACCAATTATATGATGCCAACTCTTAAACCTCTTTACACGTCGTTTTTTTTCAAACTAAAAGAAAAATGGAACCATTCTTTGTGATTTTTCAACTTCCTTCTTACGATTCTCTCTCTTCTCCGATGAAAACCCTAGGTAAATCTCCCTTCTCTTCACATGTATTTCTTTGTTTTTCCTTCAATTCGTTGTTAGTAATAACCATTGTTGTATTTTATGTCGCCATTTTTCAGGTTTAAGATTGTATTGACGAGGTATCGGGCTGTGCGACATTGGAGAAATTGAAGAAATTAAAGGTAATGGTGTATTTTGTTTTCTACCTTAGTTTTTGTTTTCTTCAAGAAGGTGTATAATGTTGTTGAAGGTGTATATTGTTGTTGATTCCGCTTTCTTTATTTTCATTTTTAATATAGGTTTTGGCTGGTAAAGTAAGGGGCTTTTTGGGTATTTCCTTTTATTGGGGTCTTCTTTTCGAGATATGGACAGCTATATTTTAACTTGTTTTCATCATGGGGGGTGTGTTGTTGGAAACCCTAACCCTACTTACCAACGAGAAGTAGATGTATTTGGTGTTGGCATAGATAAAGACCATTTTAGTCTTGTCGAGTTTCTTTCCTACACTAAAGACCTTGGGTATACAAATGTGAAGGGATTTTACTGTGAAGATAACAATGAATTAGTTCAAGTTACTTCTGATACTCAATTGTTAGAATTTGTGAAAGACTTGGTAGATGGTGATGAGTTTCATGTGTATGTGGTCCATGAAGTTGATGAATTGGAAGAATTGCCTGCTCCAACTGGTCTTTTACCATGGTCTGATCCTGTTGATGAATCTGTGGGTATAAATACTGAGGGAACTGTGGAGAATGATTCTGATTTGAATGGAGTTGATACAGAACTGCCTGGAGGTGATACAAATCAGAATGAAGTTGAATCAGATCTGCCTAGTAGTGACACAGATGTAGATGTTATTCCAGATGAAGATGATTCAGATGTTGATGAAGAATTGAGATCCCTTAGGGCTGAAAGGAGAAACAAAAGAAATCCTAATTTTAGGAAGAAGAAAACAATAACTAAAGAAGTACCAATAGGTGAGGCTGGTGTGGATAGAGGTTTTGAAGATATTGGAATAAATAAAAAGGATAGATATGTTGGCAGATTGGGAGGAGATGAGAAGTATATTGATAGCTCAGAATGTGATAGTGATGATAGCACTGATAT